>NW_024346980.1:487010-669934 GCF_902729225.1 Pteropus medius
TCTTTCTATTAAAAGGCTTTGTTTGCTGTGAGCTCTCCTTTGACATTTGGGTTCGACCTCCTAGGGGATCAAGCTGTTTTGGGGACCGTGCTAGCCGCTGACTTGATTCTTTTGGAGCTGCTTCATCTGTGCTGGCCGTTGGTCTGGTTTGTCTGGAACCAGACTGCCCCACTGAAACTGTCACTCAGTCATTGGCCAGGGGCGGAGGAGAGACTGCTCCAAGACGTGACCTCTGCTGACCCGCGAGCTGGACCTAGGCCAGAAGGGAGATTGTTCCCTTCAAACGTCCCTGGAGACCAATCATAATCAGTGTTTATTCTGAAACAAACCAGCACCCTTCCCCTGCCTCCTACTATGTGCTGGGTCCAGAGATGTTCTGTTGTTCTGACCCAGTCGAGTATGTGAAGCCGCTATCTGTACCTGAGAGTAGTCACCTACTGGTACGGGTGACTACCCCGTCTCGCCCCGAATAATCTGACGCGTGCTGAGCGGAGCGTGGGTCCATTCGTGGCGCAGCCAAGATGCCCTCTGCGTGAACATTTCCCTGGATAAACTTGGCCCTTTAGCAGACGGAAGTGGCAGCAGCTTCCTTCTGTCCCCCCCTGCCCTCAGCTTCCGGAGGTAGGTTTTCAGTCTTGGGGCTACCCCAGTTGTCGCGCAGTAACAGCGGGCTCTGGGGAAGCAGGCTGTCTCTACCAGAACTCGCCCCACCCTTCTGTGACCGGGCTGTCCTGGAGGAGACTGGCTGCTACCAGCCCACAGTTGCTTGAGCCGTTTTAGGCTGTGTGGGCCCTGGTGCTAGGGAAAAGCCTCGGGAAAATGGGGTTTCCGGTGTCAGTATTCTCGGGGTGTCCCTCCGACAGGGAGCCTGGCCGAATTTTGGTTTAAAAACCGCGGTCTCGCGTGCGTTTTCCACTAAACGGACCGATATGACCAAAAGTAATTTAGACCGTTAATGGCCATTATGGAGCCTTTGAGAGTCCCAGATTTTCCTTGAAACCGAATTGGACGATCATAGCTCTGAAACTGCTGAAGCTAAACCGAGCGCCTATTTCCAGTGGGCTCTCGAGGCGTCCGAACATGACCGGGGATCTGAAGTTGCCTGTTTGCGAGATAAAGTCTGAGAACTCCCCGAGGCTCACGACGTCCAAAGGAGAAGCCCGCCTCGGAAGCCCTGTGCTCCTGTAGCTGCTGCCCGCCGCCTCCCCCAACCCCTTGTCCTCGGCTCTGGTCCGGAGCTGTCTTGCTTCGACTCCAGTGTCCTTGCGTCCATCCCAGCTCCACCTCGGGTGGCCCCTGCCCTCGAACCTTCTGTCATGCCCACCTTGGAACCTACCAGTACCTGTCACTTCAGAGCAAAGCCCTCGGAACATCCTGTCAGACCTTGAGTTTCATGCGTTCCCTGGACTAAAGCTTGTGAGCCACAGTTCGAGCATTCCCTAAGGCGATGGAGGGGCCTCGCAGATTCACTGAGAATGTGACACAGGATTCAGACCGACCCGCCTGGGTTTCCCGCTTCCTGTCAGCTCGTTCTTATGCTGGTCGTAAAGGCAGTCCTGGTGTGGAATGAGGCATGCTAGCCGGGAACACCCCAAAAGGGATTTGGTAAAAACAAACCTGGTTTTTGGCAAAGTGCTAGAAAACCTGGAGCTCTCTCGGCAAAGTCTGCTGATTACAACAAAATTCAGACTCGCTCATAAAAATCTGATGAGTCTGCCCATGGTTCTTACGGAAAATTCTGGCCTTCCCTCAGATGTTGGCTCCGCTCACGTAGCCTTCACCCGTGTTGGTTAAAGGCTGAACTGAGACCTTTCCAGAAAAGGACTGGGGTGAAATGGAAATTCCCCTGCCCCCTAAATTTGGTCCGTTTGGCAAATGAGCCTGCTCATACCCTAGATGAGCCATCTAGCAGTAGGACCGCTGAGATCATAAGCTACAGATCTCCATGTCCTCTTTACTCTTTGTTGTTCTGCCTTGTGAACTCCAGCCACCTCCCTGACCTCCCAGACTCATCCCCTCAAGTCAGGGAGCCCCTGGGCTCTGCCTGAGCCCCATCCTTGCTCCGCATCCTGCAAACTCCAGGAAATAAGCTGGAGCAGTCATTTCCCCGTACTGGAAACAGGTGAATTGTTTCTGCAGACTGGGCTGGGGAAAATGGCCTCACTATATGGATAGAAAATTGGATCCCTACCTCACGCCATACACAAAGGCTAGATTAAAGACATAACTATGAAAGGTAAAATCATAAAGCCAAGAAAAAACATAGGAAAATATTTTTATGTTCTTTGGGTGTGTAGGGATCACTTAAAACCAAGATGATGCAAATGATGTAGAAAAAAATAATAGGTCCGATGTCATCAAAATTAATGACTTCTTTTTAACAAAGGATACTAGTGACAACATTAACGGCACAGGAGAAAATATTTGCAGCATCTAAGACAGCGAAGGGCACGCGTCTAGAGCTGTGGTGCTCTACACAGCAGCCACTAAGCACATGTGGCTGCTTAACCTTAATATTTCAAATGTAGTTTCTCAGTTACATCAGCCACATTTCAGGTCCCCTGGACCCACAACAACTGGTGTCTACCGTGGAGGGCACTGCGTTTGCCAAAAGATTGCGCTGCTGTCTTAACCCCCGCACCCGGTGAGTGAATATGACTTTATTTGGAAATAGGAGACTTTACAGATGTAATCGAATTAGACGAAGTCATGCTGGATTGGAGTGAGAGGTGTCTTTATAGGAGAGAGGGGGATGATGAGACACAAAGGAGACCGTCAGAGATTTCTGGCAGCACCAGAAGCTGGACAGTGGCCTGAAACAGAATGTCCCTCAGAGCCTGCGGAAGGAAGCACCCTGCCGACTGCGAGAGAACATGTTTCTGTGGTTGTAAGCCCCTTAGTTGGTGACGATTTGTTACAGCAGCCCCAGGAAACTACTACAGCATAGATAAAGGACATTTCCATAATTCCAGAAAATCCTACTGGACAGTGCTGATCTAGAGTATCCACGGAACTCCTGGAAGTTAAGGGGGAAAAGGCAAAGCGATGGGAAATATACAGAACACGAATAAGCAGTTTGTACACAGGGAAAATTAAAGTGGCCGGTAGGACTAGTAAGTGACGCAATACCCCTCTGTAATCGGAAGAAAGCAAACCCACATAAAACGGTTTCTGCTACACAGGCCACAGGCTGACGAGCGCGAGAGGACCGAGTGGTATGGTGTTCACGAGGAGACGAAGGTAGTAAAGCCACCTGCCCCGCTGGTAGCAGTGCCAGCTGCTTCAGTCACGCAGGACACACTGACGACATCGGTGGAATTCAGTGCACACACCCGAGACCCATCCATCTCTCCCCGAGAGAAGTTGTCACACAGGTCCCTAAGGGGATGATTGAGGGTCTCCCCGGAACACTGTGATAATGTCACAGCTTCCAGCATTGTTCCTGGGGTGAGGACAGTGAGTATGGAGGAGGGGCACACTAGAAATCGTGTGCAACGGGCAGAAAAGATTAAACGTTAGTGCACACGCAACACGGATAAATCCCAAAGACACGGCATCCAGCAAAAGTAAAAAACGGATCGACAGCCCTTCTCTAAGTGAAGACGCAGAGGGACCCAGGGACACATCAGAGGGCTGCCGGCGAGGGGGAAGGGAACGGCGCAGGAAGACGTGGCCGGACTGGAATCCGAGTCAAGCAGGACAGGGACACTGGACAAAGGGAGGAGGCCGTCCAGACACCGAGGCCGTGTGTGTGGTAATGCTTCGTGACAGCAGCAGAGCTGGGAGGTCAGGGGGCCACCCGCCCAGCGCACCCGCCCGAGGGCCTAGGGAAATCATCTGCGTTTTGTGACCAACAGAGCAGAATAGCGGTCAAACCCCTCAGATTTAGCGTCGGACAGAAAGAGAATAAGAAGCACAGGGACATCCCTACAGATGAAGAAGTCGCGCCAGAAAGACATGCCCAGAAAACAGACAGATTTTGCCGGACATTTCATCACAAGTTAAACGGAGTTAGGAAAATAGTAAAAGTTATTGAAAACCAACCTGCCTCAGAGATGGGGGGAGTTCTCTGAGGTCACCGGGAAAGTGAGGACTTAAAAATACTGCTGACAACGTAGAGATAAAGGGAGACTTCTAAAGGGAGACTCGAGTGGGAGGGAACCCGGGACCAGATGACACATGACGGGGGAGGTGGACGTGGCGCACTGGAACGGGGCCACCACGTCCCCGCTGCCAGCGCTCACTGAGATTGCGCGCCTGGTCCCCAGAGAGATGTGGAGAGGCCCTGGGTGTCACAGGACTCGCTCTAGACTCAGGCCAAAGTTGTCAAATCACTGGCCCGCAGGCCAGTGTCCCCAGCTGTCCCTGAAGACGAAATCCCACAGCCCCGATCTCTACTCTTAAGACCAGCAGGGAAATGCCAGCCCCATCCCCCACCCCTTGCTGAGAAACTTTCCCTCCATTCGCTCTTGATCCTGCCTGCTGTACTGTGTCCCCCTCCCCCCGGCCCCCACTCAGCAGCCCCTGGGGTAGAGGGGTCTTCAGGGCCAGCGATGAAGCCGGCTTCTCCTCTGAGGCCTGAATGGCCCCCAGTGTGCCCAGAGCAGGCCCATCCTAGTGGACTGTGGGACCGCTGCGGGAGTGGGGGGTACCTTTTGCCTTCCGGTATCATTACTGGGACCCCAGGGCTGGCCACATGGGGCGCTCCGCAGGTGTTCACAGAGCGGCTTTGGCTCATGCTGGTGGCAAGTGGGGAGCATGTGCTGTGAGCCAGGTTTGGGGATGAGCAGTAGTGAACAGAAGCCATGGTGGGTGTTTCGAGCAGGGCCATGTGTCTGGAGCTCGAGCAGGTCAGGTGGGGGATGCAGTCCTGGGGTGCCGGCCTGGGCAGTAGCAGGATGGCGACGGCTGACCCGCCTCGCTGGCTGTGCTCACACCAGCGGCCTGCGCGTGACATGCTACTGCCGTTGGCACCTCAAGGGAGGAAACCGAGGCCGTGTGGCTCCTGAGGGCAGAGCCAGGGCGACGGCCAAGAAAGCCTCCTCTCAGGATCGGAGCACTTACCTCTGGTCCCTATCAGAAGATTACAAGCTGAAGCATCTTCAGGCACCATGAGAACGGCGAAGCCTCAAGCACAAAGGAGGCATCTGGACCCACCTCCAGGGCACAGGGAAGCCCGCGGATGTCACAGATGTCACAGGAGAGGAGAGATGTCACCACCAGCGCAGTCAGGATGGGCGTGGCCACAAGGAGAGCAGAGGCCACGTCAGAGAGGACAGAAAAGGACAGGGAGGCTCCTCTGGGAGGTGGGGATGCTGGACAAGGTGGCCTCAGGATCAGGAGGGGCTGGGGGGAGAAACCTGAGTGTCCCTGCACCCCTGGAAGGATGGTGGGGCCACCTGGGAGAGGAATTTTGTGGGGATAACTGTGAGCTCACAGCAGAGTGAGCCTCCCAGGCCAGGCCTAAGGGCTGGATGGTGCGGCGCAGGGCCGCTGGACCCGGGCCTCCAAGAAGCCCCTGGAACAGAGCCTTGAACAGGCATCTCCGGAAGAGGCTGGGCGTCAGTGCTGACTGTGTCCCTGTGGGCTAAGAGGACGGGCCCGTGGTTCTAGCCCATAACCGAGGCCCCAAATCAGGTGGAGGGCAGGGCGGGAGAGGAGCGCAGGCCTCAGGGAACCTCGAGATGGCTCCGGCAGGGTCACATGACCCCAGCTCTAGTACCCAATTGCACCCTGGAGCCAATGGACAGATGCCAGGGAGCCGCACACAGGGGCCGCCAGGGGTCCCCGCTTGCACCCTGTGGGAGACATCTGAGTGCCCTTCATAGGTGGCCCGGGATGGCAGCAAGGCAAAGGGTCCCCAGGGACCCAGACTCCCCAGCACCCTGCCCACTCTCGCCCCAGCCATGTAGCTGCAGGGCTGCACCCCTTCCCCCCGCCCAAGGATGAGTCACTCCAGAGCCTTCCCCCCACCCCCTCCGCTGTGTTTGCTCCTCAGGGTCACAGCAGACTCCCGGATCTCAAGGACAGCCAAGGTGGGGGAAGGCCCTCTGGGAGGGTGGGTGGTGACCTAGGGCAGGTCACACACAGGAGCCCTAGAGTTACCCTCTGTCCCCCTACCCAGCTCTAGCATTGCATGGGGGCTCATGCCGGGGAGGGGGCTCTTCCCGAAGCCACCTAATTGGTGCTTGTCACCGCTCAAGTGGGCCACCCACAAGACGGGGCTATTTCCAACTGCAGCAGGTGCCACCCACCACCCCCGCCCAACACCGCAGGCCCAGAAGATGCTTTCCCAAGGTCTAGGGGTGGGCGGCCCAGCAGAGTGGAACATCCTGCCTCCCCCTCTGCCGGGAATGGCAAGGGCAGGGCGCCTGTGCGCCGGCCCGGGGCTGGCCCACCTGACCGGGCCAAGGGCCCGAGCCCAGCCAGCGCGCTGAGGCTCGAGGAGCTGGGGGAGCTGGGAGAAAGGGGCCCAGCCCTTCCCCCTCAGCCTGCACCCCGCTCCCACCTCCCAAATAAGCACAGGAGACGGTGGTCGTGGTCTAAGAACAATGGACATTCAGACGCAGGTGCCCGGCTCATGCCTGACCCACGCTGCGCCAGGGGGAGCAGAGCAGACAGGGGTGGGGAGTGGGCGCTGCAGGGGCCCCCGTCAGGGCCTGGGGGTGCTGGCCGCCGCTGGGGGTGGGGGGTTAGCCACAGTGACTCCAGAAATGCCAGGTCCTGGGTGGTCAGTCAGGGGCTCGTGGGGACCAGGCTGGCCACACCCTCTCGGCACCCAGCATTGCCAGGCGGTCAGCACAGGAAGCAAGCTTGGCCAGGGTGCCTAGGTCTGCCAGGGACGGGCAAGGCCAGCCTTCAGTCCACAGCGGGTGAGTGGGCAGCGGCGCTGCGGGCAGATTCTGGGCTCCTGGTCCCCAGCACAGGGGGGGCTGGGTGGTGCTGTCCATTGTGCTGTGGCTGAGGCTCGGGATGGAGACCACAGTGGAAGGTGCAGCTCGGCAAGGCCGACACCTGATCTGCCCTGGGATCCAACGCTGCCCTTTCGGACCAGGCCCCCTCTTCCCAGCCACTCGCCCCCGCTCGCCACAAACAGTCTTCCTCAGAGGCAGCACTTGAGGACACCCAGCCCTGGAGAACTGCCAGCTTCTCTCAAGGTCAGAGGACACTCACCCCCGGAGCAGCTGGACAGCAGGCCCCGCTTGCTGAGCTGCAAGTGGCTCCTAGCTTGTCAGACACCCACGTAGGGACACACCACAGGACACTGCTTACCGACTCTCCTGCAAAGCTTGAAGTAGGGGGGGGTCCCAGGGAGAATCTGGCCAAAAGCACACACAGCCGGCCAGTCTCAGCGTCACAGACCCCCTTGGACAGCACAGGACAGGTGGTTGGCACGGCAGTGGGCCCGAGATACTAAGGCACGAAGCTAACCTAAGCCCACTGGGGTGGGGCGGAGACAGGACAAGCTCCAGGGGGCCTCCCGCCGGCAAAGCGCAGTGACAGAGCGATGACGACAGCCTGGTTTTTCCAACTCGGCACAGGCTGGAGGTGAAGAGTGACGACACGGGGTGCCAATGGCTCTTGCGAGAAGGGGCTCTATGTCCTGGCGGCCCCTATAACGGCCTCTGGGGTGCAGGAAGAACCCTGGATGCCGCTGGCACCTCTGTCCAGGGCCAAGGGCCAGTCCCGAGCTGGATTCCGGGAGGCGGATGCCCTGCTGGGAAGGTGGTGCGACGAATCCAAGGCCCTGGCGCGGCTGCCGGTGCCCGATCCATCCCGTGCCGGCCCTGCGTGGAGATCCGAAGGAGGGCGCAGGAATGAGAAGCGGCGTGGCCGGAGGGCCCTGGAGCCTCCCGCGCGTGTGTCGCAGACAGAGCCCCGGCGGGCGGCCGTCTGGAGCTTCAGGGCTGCCTGCGGAGGCCGGGGCGCCCGAAGGCCGGGTGCATGAGGTTCTCGGTGATGTAGGCCACGAGCAGGCAGATGACCACGAGCATGACGCAGATGGAGCCGCCCACCGCCGTCATGGCCACCACGATCTCCCGCATGCCCGCAGGCTCGGCGGCGAACTCCACGCACTCCGTGGGCCCGGGGGACTCTAGGGCGGCGGCGGCGGGCTCGGCGCGCAGCGGCAGCAGCTGCAGGCACAGCCGGTAGCGCACGCCGTCGTGCACGTCGGGCAGCAAGTAGTCGCGGCAGGAGGCGCCGAGCAGCACGCGCTCGCACGGGAAGCGCGTGTAGGCGCCGCGCCACGAGCAGTTGAGCGCGAAGGCGCGCACGCGGCGCGCCTCGGCCGGCGGCAGGCGCCACTGCAGCAGCACGCTGCGGTTGCGCAGGACGCTGGCGCGCAGCAAGTGGCCAGCCGAGGCGTGCACCGCGCAGCCGGGCGCCTGGCAGCGGAAGCCGCGCGCGGGGCTGCGGAAGCACAGGCGCCCGCCGCCCGCCTCGGGGCCCTCAGGCAGCACCTTGTAGGGGCACCAGGGCGCGTCGGCCGCCGGCTCCCAGCCCGGCGGCGTCGGGGCAGCCGCGGCGCAGGGCGGCGGCGCGCAGGCGGCCAGGAGCAGCAGCAGCGGCGGGGCGCGCATCCTGCGGCTGGGCCGGGCGCAGGGGCGCAGGGGCGCGGGCGGAGGGTCACGCGGGACGCGCCGCCGCCGCTCCCCGCGCTCGCCCGGCGCGCCGCGCCCTCCGCCGCCGCCGCCCGCTCCGACCCGCCCCCGCGCCCCGTGCGCGCTCGGACCCGGCGCGGCGGCGGAGGCGGGGCCGCCCCACGCCCCGCCCCCCTTAACCCTCGCCAGGCCGCGGCCCGCGGGCCCCGGGAGAGCGGGTCTCGGAGGAGAGGAGGCGCGGGGCGGTGGACGCGAGCCCCGGGGGCGACCATGGCGGTGGCGGCGCCCCTGGCTGCCGGCCGCGCGGATGGGTTGGGGGCGGGCACCGCGCGGGTCCACCCGCCCTCCGCTTATCGCCGTGCGAGCGCACTGGGATCCTCGCCCCGCCAGGCTTTCCGAAGCTTTACGTGGGCTGTGGTCTTCGGTCGCGGCCCCCGAGGGCACTGCCTCCGAGGGCACCGCCACTGCCCTCGGCCATGCCAGTCGGGGACGCTGTGCCTCTGGATGGGGTGGGGAGGCAGCGGCCTGCAGCGCGCAGGACCCCGGGTCAAGCTGCTCCATCCCAGACTGGCGGTGGGGACCCACAGTAAGGTTCCCACCTGCCGGGACAGGGGAGGGGGCCAGGACGGAGACTTGCCTTCGCCCTCATGGATTATGCTCCGTTGGAGGTGGACAGCCCTAGGGGGCGCCACGAGGCTTCCTTGGGTGAAAACTTTTTTCGCTTCACACAAAAGAGGCAGCTGCGAGGCAGACTAGGCTCTGCTTGGATTCAACCCTGGGGTCGCCCTCCCGATGGGCCGGGAAGGGGTCAGAGCCTGACCAAGGGAGCAGCCCCCAGGAAGGAAGACACACACCTTCTACTCTTAACTTCAGGACGGGCCTGAAGACGCTGGCCCCTCAATCCCTTCCCTGCCTACTCCTCCAGGCACTCAGGGGCCAGAGGACACCTGGCGGGCCCGCCTGTCCTGACTGGACATGAAGCAGGCCACCCCCGGTTCTGGGACCACGCTGTGCCCTGGTGGGGGGAGTCCCTGGCAACTGCGCTGTGGGCCTTTGGCTCCTATGGCAGCTTCCAGGTGCTGTACTCACCTGGGGGCAGGGGAGGAGGGCTAGACCGCTACAATCACTGAGTTCTGGGGCCCCAGCCTCTGGACGGCCATGGCCCCGCTCCCCCGCCCTCAGCCTCACTAAGTCCTCCTCAGCTGAAAAATGCCTGGTCAGCATCAGATCCCAAGGCCTCTACTAGAGCTGGGAGCTAAGGGTTAGACACGAGCCCTGGCCAGCAACCCTCCTTACCTGGCCTGGAGGGCCCCCACCCCAGCTACACGCCTCACACCTGCCTAGGCCTAAAGGTTTGGGGATGGGCCCTGTCTGGCCACACCCTGGCTCCGCCCTTCCCTCACGCAGAGAAGGCCCTCCTCCAGGAAAGCAGGAAGGGATGGAGATATAGGGACCCCCAAGTCCCCACCCTGAATCCTCCAGAGCACAGGCCAACTTGCTCACGTTGGTCCCAGTGGAAGCCTGAGGCAACTGTGGCTGCTCTGCCCGAGGGGTAGGGGCCAGGGCTGGGCAGAGCAGTGGCCCAGCCCCGTGACAGTGCTGGGGGAGGGCCCATGCTCTGATCACCCCAGTCTCCACTACCGTGGCATCTCTGGGCCTGAGGGCAGCTGGTGCCCATCTGCCAGCCAGTGGAAAATCTCCTCCTGAGGCCTCCCGCGGAGTCTGGAGTGGCGTGCCCTGTGCTGCTGGCCCACGGAACCGCCTGCGAGGCTGAGGGCTCCGCGGCCCGCCCTGGGCTCGTCCTCTGTCTGGGGCATCTTGCCTACCTTCAGTGGGGGCAGCTGTGCCCCAGACATCCCTGGACAGCAGGACGGGGGAGCAGAAACCCCACTTCCCACCTGAGGATTCTGGGCCCATGAAGCAAAGGAACCGTCCCCAGAGACCATGAGAGGGACCCCCCCCCCCACCCTTCACTCCACAGCGCCACCACACCCACCTCTGCAGCTACGGACGCCCTGCCACATCTCGCGGAGGCCCAGTCCCAGGGCTCAGCCATCTAGGGGCAAAGGGGTCCCCTCGGCCACCAGGCACAGCCTGTGAGGGAGGACTCCGCCCAGTCCCCTGGCCCCACAGACCGTCCATCCCTGCTCCCGTGCCACATGGGGTTGCCGCCATTTCTGCTCAGTACGGGCAAGCGGCAGTGGTCACACAGGCAGTATCTTTTTCAATGTTTTCGCTTAGTCTAGACCCTTTTTCACTTAAAGAATGTTTTTTAAAAGACTTTATATCACAATCATAAATAGAAGGTGCCAGAAAAATAAGTATCAGACTGTCTTGGCTTCTGCTCGGAGGCACCAGACTGACTATAAATACGGCGTCCCTGGAAGCCTCTGTGGCCTGCGTCCCCTCTGCACCCCCTGCCGGTCCCTTTGCTCCAGCCCTATCATCACCCGGGCCTGTCCCAGAGCCCGCGGGCCACTGCCACCCACAGGACCCCTTTAGTCCCCACTCATACCCAGGAAGGGGGTGTGCACGTGCAGCCACCCAGGCCAGGCCCCGGGCCGCTGCCCTGTCCGAGCTCCTGCCCAGCGTGGGGGCCCAGCAGGGGCAGGCTGGACCAGCCTGACAACGGCGACTTCTGGGGAACCCAGCCAGGGATGGGCTTCCAGACAAGGTGCCTGGGGCCTCTTGGCAGTTGGCTGGGCCCCTGAGCACGGAGGGCCACGGGGACCTGGTGACTGCTACTCAGGTCCTGTGAGGAGGAGGGGCGCCCGGGGCAGCAGCTGCCCCACAGCACGGCCCCGCCCCTCAGGGCTCCCGGGCTCCCGTCCTCGCCTCTGCATCTTCCTCCCCTGCAGTGCTTCCCTTCCTTTCTCCTCGCAGACAGCTCGGCCCCAGAGGACCAGGGGAGGACGGGGCTCCTGGCGGGCGAGGGGCCTGGGACCCGGCCTCGGGGGCGCTGCTCCATTCTCACGAGGTCGGGGCCCTGAGGACGGGGCAGGGCCTTCGCCGTGGTGGACAGCAAGGCCGAGTCCTCGGTGGGACAGCCTTTCCCAGTGCTGCCCTGCAGGTGCCTTGGCCACCGCAGGACCCGGTGACGCTGTGGCCAGCGGGCTTCCACGGCAGCCATTGCCGGTGCAAGACGTGAGCCTGAGGGGCGAGGGGCCACAGGCCCCAGTGTGGATGCCGCCGTGCCCCGGGCCTCGCCTGTGCGCCGGGGGCCCGTGTACACTCACCTGTCTCCTCGCATCGTCGGCAGGGAGGAGGCCCGTGCCCAGAGGGTGACAGTCCCAGCTAGGCGGGGGCGTGGGCACTCCAGCCCCAGCTGCTTCCCCACCCCAAGGCACCTGTGGCAGAGTTGTGCAGGGCGTCCGGAAGCCCGTCTCCAGGGCAGGGTGGGAGCAGGCTGGCCCCCCGTCCCTGCCGTCGGGGCCTCTGGTTTCTCCTCTGCAGAGCAAGGCTGGACAGGTCCTGGTGCCTGGGGCCCGTGGCCTGCCCAGCCCTGAGCCCCAGAGGCTGTCAGCCCAGGGCGGTGGCAGCACAGAGCTCTGCGTACCTTTGAGAACAGAGCCCGTGCCCAGGGGTCCCAGGGGGCACAAGAATGGGAGGCTGGCCTGGGACCCCACGGTCCTCCACTGCCTGGTGCAGCCCAGCCAGGACTCGGCAGCACAAGGGGATAGCAATTGGGTCCAAAGGGCCACTCACCCACCAGCTGGGTGAGCGGGCTGATGCCACCTAGAGCAGGGGGGAAACTGAGGCTCAGGCCCCATGAGCTGGGACGTGGAGACGAGTCTGACCAGGGGGCTTGTTGTCCCAAGACCTTGGGGAGGGGACCAGGAGGTGGAAGGACCTGCCGGGCTCTAGAGGGTCCCTCCTGTGGCTCCCAAGCTTCCTAGTGTCCTCCCAGGCATGGTTAGGACAGGCCTCGGCAAGAGGCGGCTTTTGCCTAAAATGCTTTAAATTGAGCAAAAGAGTGTGGTGAGCAGAGATCAGAGTCCGCCCATGCTGTGTCCACAGATCGGCGAGAAGGCACGTGTGCAAAGTGACCACCGGTTCTGTCTGGCTCTGCTGCTCTTCACAGAGACCCCTAGGGAGCCCGCAGTGCCCAAGGACGTAGGAAGGCAGGACGAGGGCTGGGCCTCGCTGGTCAGCAGGGGTTGACTGGTCTATGCAGGGCCAGCTGGTCCTCCTGGGGTCAGGGCGTCAGCCGGCGGCCCTGCTGGCCCCTCCACCGCATCTCAGGCCACTTTGCTGACTTCGGTCTACTCAGAGTCCCCGGGAATGTTCCCTTTAATGTTTCAAACCGTTGCCATTAAAACGTGCAGTGTCCTCACTCCTGCTGCGTCTGTCATTGTGTCCTCTTTTTTGCCCCTAATGAGGAAGCTCCCTCTTCCCCCTCCGCGCAATCAGGTCACACAGAACCCCCGCCTTACGCAGCATCCACAGTGCCGTGGGCCCCTGCGGCTGGCGGACTCGGGAGTCTGTCCCCTTCCGCGCTGGCGCAGTCTGCTTTCCCTTGAACGTGATCGTTAGCGTTTCGCCGGAGATACTTGCAGGTCAGCCCCCGGGGAAAGGGAGCCATCCGCCCTATTCACTCGCGTCCCCGGCCCCTCTGCCGAGTGGCGGGGCGCATGTGTGCGCTGAGTGGTGAACCAGCAAAGTCCCCTCCCGGGTCACTCAGTTAAAGTGTGGGGCCGCGGAGCACGGCGAACCGGGAAAGGGCGCACGATTCCTCCACGACGCGTCTGCGGCCTCCCGAACTGACCCGCGCGGACCGCCTGGCCCGACCTTCTTCCTCCCCTGCTCACCAGGCCGGCCGCCCGGCCACAGCCTCTTACGGTCCAGGGTTCTCTTAGCTGGGCACGCATTTGAAATGACACTTCTATATTTTATACAGATTTTCCATTGTTTCATCCACAAGGTCTTTCAAATGATCTCATCACTTGTCCTTGAAAATGGCACTCTGCTCGCTTAATCGTTGGTTTATGTCATTGTCTGTTTTTTTTTTGTTTTTTTTTTTGCAGGGGCAAAACCTAGCTCACCAATAGGACGTGAGAAAAGTACGTTACGTGAACCCACCTCTCCTCAGTGTGTCGGTCCACAGGCAGGTATGGACACGGCAGATCAGGGAGTGTAATCCACTCCCGGCGTTTAGAGTCGGAGCATACTAGGTGCTGTCCCTGTCACCTTTCTTTAATGACGTGTCTTAGAGATACACGCGGGAGTTAGGGGGCTTCACCTTGTGGATGGACAAGGTTTGCCTTCCGTGTTTTGCTGTCACACACATTGCTGCAAACACTGCCCTCCAGCAGACGCTTTCTGCACGGGCACGAAGGTGCCCTGTCCCGGGTCACGGTATCAGCGTCCTGGGCGTTCAGCTCGCTTCCGGCAGGGGGCGCGCGGCGCGCGGCTGTGGGCAGACGGCGACCGCCACCTGCTGGACATGCGGGGCCCCTTTGTTCCTCTCCCCTATCAGAAATGTCCTGAGGGTTCCTGCCTTTAAAAAAATACGCGAACTTTCCTTTTAAAATCTTTTTTTTCCCCTGTTCTTTTTGTGTCTTGGGCTCATTTCCTATTTTTCTTACCAACTTGTGCTGCCTCAGCCTTTTGTCTCCAAGTTGTAAATAGTTCTCACCGTTTCTGGACTTTGGCTTTGCGGGTCGTGGTTCTGCCAGGTGCGGATGCTTTACCTTCCGTGGTCCAACATGTGGCCCTGGATTCATCATGCCTGGCTTGGGGGTCATTCGCGAAGGCTTCGCAGGGCCTTGAGGCTGAGAAGGGACTGCCCTTCGGTTCCCTCCCTCCATTAGTGGCTTCATTCAGTTTGATTGTGATCAGCTTGGGGCAGGCTCCTGCGCGAGCACACGCTAGGACTCAGCTTCGTTTGTTAACTGGCCCCCTCTGGTGGATTTGTGAGGCCACCTGGACCCCGTGATCCCGTAGCTGTCTGTACTCCACTCTGTCCCACACGGCTGGAATTGCTTGAGTCTGACTGTGCTATGCCATCTGGTAGGGCGAGTACCCCTTCCTCGCTTTTACATTTTGGGTCCCAGAGGCACGTTTTCGAGAAAGGCAGTGAGACTCAGGCCTGACCAGAGGTCCGGCAGGGGTCTGAACTCACCCCGCCCAGGCAGTGTGGTCACGTGTCCGGGGCTGGGCTCTCTCCCACATAGCTGCGTGGCGGCGTGGGCACATCCCTCGGCCACCTTCTCGGTGTCCTCAGTGAAGCGGCACTGACGACACCCCTGGCTCACGGGGATGAGTGAAGGTTACGTGTGACAACACAGCGAAGCGCTCAGAGCCGTGCCCAGTGTGTGCTGAGCCCTGAAAAAATGGTGCTGGCCTTGGTGATTGAACTTGGGACAATCACAGAGCGGGGAGACTGAACAGAGGGGGGTTGACTGGAAACCTGCTCTCCAGGGGGGGCCCCTCCAGCATCTCTCCCCGATTCTGCTTCCAGGAGGACGCCCGCCAGGCCTGACTTTGGGGAGAAACGGCACAGTCCCAGAGGACACGATTCTCCAGCTCGCCCAGGGCGACTCTGCAGAGGTCCAAGGGTGGTGGCGCCCGGCGTCCCCCGAATCCACCTTTCCTTACTGCTCAGTGACGTCACTAGCTCACCTGAGGTCGCCCGTCAAAACCACACATCTCAGCCTTCCTCGTAGCTGCTGGTGCCAAACTCTGGCCCATGGGATATCGGCTGGTGGCGGCGCCTGCCTGCAGGCTGGCACACGAGCCTGGGAGCTGCCACCTGGGGAGCTGCCCGCGGGGGAGGGTAGAGCAGGCAAGGGGAAGGAGCCCCCGGCCCTGGACCGCCTGGACTCAGGACAGGCCCTGCCGTGTTTAAGCCGCTTCTGTTGGGAGGCTGACACTCTCGGTTGAGCTTGACCCTATGTTCTGGTGTCTTAGCTTTGGACAGAGGAAGGACGCCCTCCAGACATTTGAGGTAAGCTTCCAACAGGAAGTGGAGACCAAAGCTGACAGAGGAAGGGGACCTGCGTGAGAGAGTCGGTGCAGGAGACTGGAGAAAGGCTTCTAAAAATCTGTAACTAAAGTGAAATGAGAAAAGAAATTGTGCTTATGAAAGAACGCCTGCTATGAAAGGGATTCGAGAAAAACAAAGACGAGCTCAGAGGGTAAAATACAAGACAGCCCGACGTGACTTCTCACACCGCCGAGCAATTCTCGAACTAACGAGCTTCGCCGACGTCGCGGGACATTCAAGAATAGTTTTAAGGACACCGTGGCTGAAGGAGAATGGCATGTTTATAGTCCATGCTGTAATGTATGTAGTCTATACGCTATTTTCTTTTTATTAAATTTATTGGGCGACATTGGTTAATAAAATTATATAGGTTTCAAGTGCACAATTTGATAATACGTCGTATGTAGATTGCATGGTGTGATCGCCACCCAAAGTTAAATTTCCTTCCGTCACCATATATTTGACCCCCGACACGCTATATTTTGACAAAAAAAAAAAAAAGTAATACAAAGAAGTTCTAGTAAGTAACTTGGAGCAGCATTTGGAAAAAGTACACCTATTTACAGCTATTTTTTAAAAAGATTATGGTTTCGCCTACACGGCCGCAATGTGCCTGTCTAATGAGACACGCCCTACAAACCTGTGGACCGTTTTGGACGTCACGGCCTCCGTCAGTGTTTGCCACGAGGAGGGGTGATTGAGTTACATGCTTATGACATGCCCGCTAAGATTCCCACATTGTCACCAATTTTATGCCCATCTCAACTCCTCCTGCGAGAGGACCGAGTGGCCCACCTGTCCCTTGTGCGATCTCACTTCTGTGGTCCCTTGGTCTTCTGCTTCAGTGCTGTTCCTGTTAGGTCTCGCCCAGCTCCAGCCTCAGCCCTGCAGCTCCATTTTAATTCTGCGACGGTGGCTTCCGCCCCCAGCACGTCCCGCTTTCGTCCCTTCCTTTGAGGAGAAGGAGCAGAGAGGCCACCACCCGAGCTAGAGCCTCGTGAGGGGCTGGGGACGTGCTGCTGTTGCTGCCGGGACCTCCTGCCCTTCGGCGTCCTCGTCCCTCCTGATCTCTGTGCTCCTTTTGGCTCTAAAACTGGTGTGGCCCCTTTGGAGCTCTGTCCTCGCTGACCCCATCGCTGGCCGTTTCTCCTGCTGTGGCGTGACAAGTCGTCTTGCAGCTCGCGGCTCAGTTCGCCTTTTTCGCACTCTCTGTTCGTCACCCTCGTGAGAGAGTAAACCAACAGACAACTGTCAACACGGTGGTTCCATTCTTTCTTTATCCAACTTCTGCTTTTCATGGTTCATTTTTTCAAAACCTTCTCAAGTCCCACATCAGTGCAGAGGCTCCTGCTTCTCACAAAGCGAACGCCGCCGAACCCCGAGTGATGATGGTCTTTTTCTTGGGTTCTCAGGACATGCCAGCGTCTCAGAGGTCCTGGCTGCCTTGTGCCGACAGCCACCGGCCCCACCGCAGAGTTCCTGGGCGGGCATCGAATTCGTGCACACTCTGGTTACACTCGTGCCCGTGGTCGGGGCCCGTTGCCCGTTGTCCTGACTTGCTGTCTTCAGCAGAAGGAACAATGCCCACTGTGCCCCGTGTTGGTGGCACACACGGCTGATCTGGGGGGAGGGAGGGGGGTTCTGGTGCATTCCCTGTTCTGGTTGCCATATTCTGTTGGAATTTTTAATCCCCTTGAAAATTCCCACAATCGTTTGCCCCGCACCCTGTCCATTTGGCATCATTCCAGGAGGCGATTCTACCATTATTTGCTGTCTGGAAGCTTCTCTTCGGCCGACAAGCTTGAGCCAGTGCACCCCAGTCACCCGGGGTCGTGCGGTGCGGGAATGACGGGCACCCACTGCTGCCCAGGCTGCGCTCCGTGACTCCACGTCCGGACTCTTAAAATGTGTTTGATTTCCATCCCAGAGGTTCACCTTCTGTTAAACCCTGGGTTCATTCAGACTACTGCTTGGAATCGTAGCAAGAGTACTCGTGTCCTGCCTTGCTTCCGGACACCGTTGTCACCGCCCTTCCTGTGATACCTTTCCAACCATTTCGATACTCTGCTACTTCACAGACAAGACATGATCCAATTCGACTCGACCCTGAGACATCTACCCGGAGACAGTGTCAGACCCCACAGGCTGGGGGCTCAGTCCCGTGAGGCCAACACCACCCTGCACCCACTTTAGATTACAGTCACAAGTCCAGGTGTTTCTGATCAACTAGCTATGAATTAGAGGTTCCCATAACCCCCTCATTAGGTTTGGTTAATCTGCTAGAGCAGCTTACGGAACTCAGAAAGCAGTTCAGTTACTGATCACTCGTGTATTCTAACAGGACATCGCTCAGGGAGAGCAGAGGGAGGAGCTGCACAGGAGCTGCACAGGGCTCCCGAGCCGCTCCTGCATCTCCATGTGTTCACAGACCCGGACGTCCTCCGAACCCTGTCCTTTTTGGTCTTTTTTTTTATGGTGGCTTTATTTCATGGGCATGCGTGATTAAATCATTGGCCACTGGGGACTGAACTCAGTCTCCAGCCCTCTCTCTCCTCCCTCGAGTTCAGGGGCGAGGCTGGGACTTCCAACCCTCTAATCACATGGTTGGTTCCCCTGGTGTCCAGCCCCCATGCTTAGGAGCGTTTCAAAACCACCTCAACACAAACTGTGGTTAAAAGCGGCTTATTATGAATGTCAAAATAACCTTTATGACTCTAGTCACATAGGAAATTCAAGGGTTTTAGGAGCTCTGTGCCAGAAACTGACGTCAAAGACCAAATGCATATTTCTTATTATAAATATCACAGAGCTGAAATCAACAGAAGATGAAAGGTAAAATTAAGGCTATCTACCAGAAAAAGAGGTAAACACAGAATTTGCCCAAGAAGTCCCATCGGAGTCTGAGTCATGGGAACCCCATGGAGAGAGAACACAGGAAATGGAAGGGGGTGTTCTCTAAGAAGCTCCCACGCTGGCGGACACGAGCCTCCAGCGTTTGGAGAACCACTGTGCGCCTAGTGCCGTGAGTGAAAGGTCCACACCAAGGTGTATTATTGTGACGCTCGAGAACACCGCGGGTGAGGACGAGACCCTGAAAGCCTGCCCGGAGGACAAACGCAGATGAGCAGCACTCGCAAAGGGCTCTGGACTTTTCAGCAGCAGCCCTGGCAGCTGAAAGCAAAAAGCTGTGACTTCAAAGATCTCGACGGCAAATATTCCCAACCTAGACTTCTACACGCTGCCAAGCTATTGATCAGATAGGAGGGTGGAACAAACACATTTCAGACTTGGTCCTGTGGTCCGTAGTTCCGTAGCTGGAACTTCCATCTGGGGAAACCACCTTGAGCCACGTGCCTGGGCCAGTAAGAAACACTGAGCGGACAGAGCGCCAGAATCGTAATCGCAGGAGATGAGCGAGGGCCGGGAATGCTACCAAAGTCGCGCCTGCGCATTAGTTAAAAGAGCGGCCCTCTGGTTAACTTTGTCCTGTGTAATTATGTAACGTAGTAACTATGGTTAACTGACTTTGTCCTACGGTTAACTCTATCCTATGGTTAATTAACTCTGTCCTGTGGTTAACTTTCCTTCTTTATCATAGTAAAAACACACCCCCGGGAAGATAATTTAAGACGCCAATGGCACGCGCTACGCACAAAGTAGGATGCACGTTCATTGCGCAGGCGCATTGTAGGACTCGCTTCCACATACTTTGGAGAGGGAAGAAAAGGGAAAAGAGGAGGGGTGGCCCCTCATCAGAGAGCCCCTAAAAACGCTGTGCCTGTAGGCCTCGGGGGAGCCACATCCCCTCTCCTCCTGAGCGCACTCCTTTGCTGCATCAAGCTTTCCCTGTAATAAACCTTTCTCTCTGCAAAACTGGTTCGCCCGCTGTCTATTTCTCTATCCTGAGAGGGGCAATGCCTCGGTGACATACCCTTTCCAGGAAGCTACTAGAGGACTGATGTCAGCAAAGTGAGAGAGTAAACCAACAGACAGACAACAGATTCCAGAAGACAGGGAACCCGATACAGGAGAAAGATAGAGTCACAGGATGACGGCAGAGAAAACCTCCAGGTGATAGCTGTGCAACGGGCTTAGCAATCTAGATCGGAAGAGCAGGACAGAAGGCTCTGGGGGAGAGGTCTCTGGGAATTAAATAGAACGAATGTGTTCGAGCCTTTGGAAAATGTTACTGATAGGTATGTGCCAAAGATGTCGGAGTATTTGAAAAAAAAAAATGGCTGTGGTTTAGCAAAAATTCAGGCGTAAAAAAAACACTATGCAAGTATTAACTCGAGAGGAAAAAAAAGATCTTACAAGGATGAAGGCGCGGGTTCGAGCAGTAACGGAGCTGCCAGCGCGGTCGCGAAAATGAACCCTGACAGGTGACTTAATCCTAACGGGTGGGGCGGGAGTCGTTTACTGAACCAAGTTCTCATTGACCTTTTCGGGAAGTCCATAGAAATAATAAATACATAAAAACTAGCACTCTCTGGTTAGGAAACATGGAGGGTCCTGTCAGGGGAAAAGCAAGTAGAGTTGGAAGCATGTGCCTCCGGGGAGAACGCAGGGCCGTGTTTTTTACTGTCTCCCGTTCTGCGTGAATTAAAGCCAGGTACTGGCGTTACTTTGATTTTAAAACAAATGACGTCAAAGGAGTCCGCTGTAACCACGCCTCGTCTCTACGTCGCCTCCGTCTCCACGGCAACGGAACGCCTCTCCGAATCCCGCTGCGCTACGTAGGCCGGAGCTAGGGAGACGCGCCCCGCCCCGTGACGCACTTCCGGCGAAGCCCGGCCCCCTCCGCGGAAAGCCCGCGGCTGGCGGGGTCGAGCTCTCTGGCTCCCGCTGCATGGTGCCGCGTCCCGGCCCTCGGCGGCTCGGGGCGCCCGTGTCCCCGCGCCCAGCCAACGTAGAGCTAGGCTCCTTCTTGTCCGGGCGCACGCCGCTCGGTCCCCGGCGTGGTGACAGGCCCGGGAGGCGGCCGCAGTCAGCAGCCCTCTGAAGACGTCACCCCACGCTGTCCCACACGAATGCGCCCTGCTTCCGCGGCGGCGCAGAGTCGAGCCCGAGTCCTCCCCGGGGAAGCAGGCCTCCTCGTCGCTGCGGGGGCGGGGGTCCCTCGGTCACGCCCGCCGACCCGGCCGCCTCGCCCCCCACCCCCGCTCACCTGCGCGGCTCCGCCGCGGGGCCTCCCGGGAGTGTGGTTCGGGCTGGCCCTTCGCGCCGGGACCTGGCGGGCTGCGGACTACAACTCCCGGCGGGCCCCGCGGCGGCCCCAGAAGCCCGAGCGGTGGGCGCTCCGGGAGCGTCCGCCGGTGGGCTCGGACGCGGCGCAGCGGCGGGACGCCGTGGCTGGCTGGTGCTGAGCCGCGGGGGGACCGCGGGGCGGCCTCCGCTCACTCCCAGGCCGCCCGATCGCCCGGCCGGCGGGCTGGCTGAGACGCCCGGCGCTCCTCAGGCTCCCGGAGCCCCCGCGCCGAGCGTGCGGGACGCGAACTTCCGGGCAAGTGGAGGGGTTGACGCGGGAACCGAGGCCGCGACAAGGGTCCGACTGCGGCCGGGGCCGGGCGGCCTCCTAAAGAAGGGGGGTAGAACGCCAGGGGGCGGGGTCAGGCTCGGGGTGGGCGCCTGTCCCTCCCGCGTCCCCGCTCGCCCCTGGGGCGGGCGCCTGTGTGCACGGCGCAGTGCGGGGCCCTGACGTCTGCAGAGCCAGGGCCGCCAGCCCTCCAGCTGCACTCCAGGCCACCTCAGACAGTGGCTGCAGCAGGACTGGGGCCGCCAGACCCCTGGGATCCCTGCAGGGCAGGAGGGAGGCCCCTGGGGCAGCCCTGGGTGTCCTGGGTGCTGGCCCAGGAATGGGCGCGTAGACAGCGGGCAGGCCAGGAGCGGGCAGGCCAGGAGCAGACAGGCTAACCCTGTCCGCGCGGTCCCGTCCGAAGTGCTAACTGTGCGTCTTGGCATCTCTCCGCCGCCACAGGGTTGATGACTCCGGGCTTGCGCTGAAGCTGAGTGCCAGTCCCCAAGTCTCCAGGTCTCAGAGCTACAGCCAAGCAGGCGCACGGCGGGCAGCGGGGGGGACTGGACGGCCGGAGAGGTGAGCTCCGGACGGGCTTGTGGCGCCGTAGTTTAGATTTTGCGCTTTCATCCTGTGGATTCTGTCGGAGGCCGTGTCAAAGGGGTTTTGCTTGTTTTTGAGTGTGTTAGTGTGTGTGTGTGGGAAGGGGGCTGACAAATAATTCTGCCTTTCTCCGAGTTCAGAATCAATTGAAGAACTAAGCAAAAGTGTCAGACAGACTCTTGGTGGGCACTAGTGGGGCAGGGGGCTCAGGCAGCCTGAGCATGTGGAAGCCCCGGCAAAATGGTCTTCTCTGGCAGGTCCCCTCCTGTCGCCATTCCTCTCTGGCCTGTTGTGCCAGATTCAACAAGTATCTGAATGTCACAGTTCCCACCAAGATGCTAGCCTGTGCAGCAGGTGGGGCGTGACAGGCCAGTCTGCAGGGAGCCCGAGGGCTTCCGCCTGGGTGGCCAGGCTTTGAGTGACAACCACCCTGCACTTGGCCTTCCCCCAGCAGATGTCTTCACAGTGGGCCACATGGAGTTTCCTTAGCTCTCAGGGCTTCAAGCATGTCCTTAATCGGCCAGACCTCTGAGCACCCAGGATGTCCACCTCTGTCTTAGCCAGAGCTGCCACGTGACAGGAGCCTGTCCATTGTGCCACACACCGTGTTGATCCGCCAGCATCATCAGGCACAGTTGGAGGTGCAGGGAGGGGCGTGGCTGCCTCGGTCCCCTGCAGTCTCAGCTCCATGCAGCTTTATTCTCCTGAATAAAGAAAGGCATTCTGCCAGTCTAGCCACACATGTGATTTAATCTTTATGGTTTTAAGTTTTTCCAGTAAAATACTCACAAGTAAAGGAGCACCTTCCTTATACACTGTCTCAGTGCGTGGCTTGTAAATAGCTCTGTCACCGAGAACTGGCGGTCCCTTGTGAAAAGGGAATCGAGCTGTTGACAGAACAGACCCAAATCCAATGATTGGTCGAGACGGTGAATGCTGAAAGTGTGAAACTGCCTTTCGAAGCCATTTTTCGCAGACCTGCCGGCTGCCTACTGCCGGATTTGCTCTGGTCTGTGTCGGCAATGGCTGCTGGTTTTCAACAGGAAATCTTGCTGGCTGAGCAAATTTGTGACCCAGGAAATAGAAGCTAAATGTCTGGGATGCTGGCACGAGGCTGGTGTGTGTTCTAAAGTAAGTTCCAATTTTGATAAAGCACGTCTGTCATCCAGGTCCTCATGCCCTGGTGGCCTCAGAGTCATTTTAAACATCCATGGAGACAGCCTCTGGGGAGGTTTGGGTGGCAGCCACGGGCCCAGCCTGTAAACTCTGAGGAAGATGACAGAGGAAGAAAAAGAAAAAGCTACAGATCTATTTCCCGCTGAAGTGGGGGTTCCCTCCCTCCCTGGCCCCTCTGGGTCTCATCGCTGCCTGCCTACTCCTGACCTGGGCTGTCTCTCACTCGCCACCCCAGATAACCCGGCGGGACCTTCTGAGGTGGTGAGCTTGGACACTGGGGACTAGACGTCATGTGGAACACAACTGGCCATGTGCCGGGCCCTGGGGGCAGCAGTGACAAAGACCAGGCAGGGATGTGGGTGCAGGGAAGTGGCAGAGGCAATGGAAAGCCACGTGGCCTGCCTCGCGAGGGCTGGAGAATGCTGCGCTGAAGTGCTTCGGAGCCTTGGGAACTGGGTGTCCCATCTGCTGTGGCGGGTACGCAGCAGGGGCAGCAGGCAGGCGTTGCTGGTGGCCCTGCTCAGGCCCTGCGGTGATGCTGGGCAGAGGTGTTGGAGCAGAGCGCGACTCCAAGACCTCCAGGCGTGGGGTGCTGGCGAGAAGGTGACAGGCTCCTCGGCAGTGGGTTCCGTCGGGGCGGGATACCCCTCTTCTCCACCGTTCTCAGGGGTGTGGTCTGGGTGAGAGGTGAGGGGTGAGTGGAGGCCCACAACCTACTGTGTCCCATGTGGGCTGGCGGGCTCCCACGAGGGACAGCCCTGGGAGGGTGGCGGCTTGCTGGCCAGCGCTGGAGGAGAACTGGCTGTGCTAAAAATACCAGCTGTGAGAGCAACAGGTGCTGGCACCTCGTCACAGGCTGGCCTGCCCTGGTGCCCCCACCCCACTGTCCCACGTGAAGCCACCACCAGCTGACGTCTACCCCCGTCCTCGTCTCCCACGGACCATGCCAGGCGTGCTGACCCCGCTCTATTCTCTGCCATTCCCCTGAGAGTGGGGCTGGTACAAGCCACACTCGCCTCTGCCTGAGCCTTGTTGGAGACAGTCCTACAGCATGTGGCCAGGAGGGCCACAGGCCAGCAGATGGGCAGTTGCGGCGGTGGGCCAGGCAGGCCGAAGTTGGCCTCATAGGGCATGTTGTCCTGTGACAGCAGCACTGGCCACTGGCACTTGGGTCATTTCCTGCCCCAAGTCCTCTTTATCCCGCAGTGGGGCCAGTTTCTAGGCCCTGCAGTTGGGGCGCCCCCTGCAAGCAGGGACCTCTCATTAGGCCCGCAGTTGCCTGGAGTGAGGCTGCTCTGGCCAACTGCAGCCCAACAGGAGTGTTGGGGGGGCGAGGTGTGACCCGCCACCACAGCTGATTCTAGGGGACCCTGGACAGGGGGAGGGCGCATGTGGGTTTGGGCCCTACAGGACAATGACACCACTTGGCCAGCAGGCCACTCCCAGGCTGTGCTGCTCTGAGTCAGACGTGTGGCAACTTCTGATTAAGTGGCACCAGGCAGGAGGCTAAGGCCACATGTGGATGGCCTGCCACACCTGACTGCTGAGGTGGCAGCCCGCAGGGCCCTCCCATCTGTGGTCATGCTTGACGTGGGCGTTTTCGCTGTGGCAGGTCTGGGAGGACCAGAGCCCTTGGTGCGGCCCGCTGTGACCTCAGGCCGCAGCACCCCATCTTCGCAGAGACCACGGAGGGGAGGGCAGCTGACAGGCCACAGCAGAGGGGCAGCGCGGCCCACGAGGTGAGGCCGTGGGGGTAGAGAGCGGTTTCTCCGGGGACCAGCTCCTAGCTGGCCGTGGGGTCAGGAAGGTTCGTCATTCCAGGAGGTCCGTTTCTGGGGGAGGCCCGCCGGGCTCAGGTGGGGCGGGGGAGCGACCCTCACAGTGACCCTGCCCAGCTGCCTGAGCAGTGCGCGCCTCTGAGGATACGCGGGGTCACTTGCATGGGCCCAGGGCTGGGCACGGACCGAGAACCCCGCTCTGTGGGCAGTGCGCCTGCTCTGCCCGCCCTGTGCTGGATGCAGGCCTCAGAAGCTGCATAGGGCAGAGCGTGGACGTCAGGTGACGCCGGGGCTCGGGCTGCTGCTGCTGGCTGGAGCGAGAGTCGGGCAAAGCCTGGCCGCTGCCTTCCTCACAGTCCACCTGCGGCCTCAGCGGGCCAAGGTGTCTCCTGAGCTGGCGGGGCCTGGGGTGTGGCAGGGCCCAGGACCCTAGGTAGGGCTGGGTGGAGGCTGATGTGGCTCTCCTCCCTGGGCCCTCACGGGAGCCGGCAGCAGCCGTCCACTCCTCAGCTGCACCCTGGCCCGCCTCAGCGTCTCCCTCTGGCCTGTGAGCTGTCGCATCCCGCCCCGCTCTGCACGGGGCCCAGCCCGCTTCTCCCCAGCTGCGGGGTCCTGACAGACACGAGAGGTCCTGCGTCTCTGGGACCTTACATTGTGGGAGTCCCCGCACCCCTTCCTCCTCCAAGTCCTGTTGATTTTGCTCTTAACTGTCAAACCCATTCACGTCACTAAAAACCTTTATTGAAGACTCACAGAAGGAGAGGCACAGGCCCCAAGCAAGCCAAGTCCGCCAGGTGAACACATGAGGAAATGAGCAGCTTCCTGGTCTCGGAGCCCCCCGTGGCCGCCCCTGTCGCTGCCTCCCTGACTGGCGCCCTGGATTTGCTTGTCCCATACGTGACCTTTCTATGAGTGGATTCGGGCAGCAGGCGTATGGCTGTTGGTGGGGCGGGTGGCTTTCTGCTCCCTCGGGTCCTGATTCACCCTTCAGGGCCCCGGGGAGGGTGCTGCCGTGACTGAGCATGGGCGTCACCTCCGTCTGGTACATACCTGTCAGGGCCGGTCTGCGTTTCTCCCCAGAAGGCCCAGTAGTGACCTTGAGGCACTGCCCACTGACCTCTGGGGTGTGGGTGGTGTCATGCTGCTGAGCAGCGGGCTGGGGAGCAGATCGGAGCATGTTTGTCACTGGGTGGTGCCTTGTCAGGGTTGTACATTCCCACTGGGGCGCCTGCTGCATCGGGGTGGGTGGGCGGGTGGGCTTCCTTGCTGTCCCGGGGCCGTGTTCTCTGCAGGGTGTGTGCACTGCAGATTCGTCCTGGGTGTCATGGCCTTGGTCGCCCTTCAGTGGTGCCTTGATGAGCAGTTCTCAGCTCTGGCCTTATCCTCCCTGCTGACGCCTGCGATCCGCGCCCACTCATTTTTAAGCGTGTTGGTGGTCTGCTGCGTGCCAGCTACCCAGAACCGGATGTGCTAGAGGGTGGTGGCTGAGGGGACCTTCTGCCCAGCCTTGCTCCCTGGGGATCCACTGTCCTCTCACCGGGACTGCCCCCCTCTTCTTCTCATGCCCGCCATAGGGCAGTGTCACCTCGGCCCTGGCGGGCTGGTCTCCCCTGCTGCTGTCACCAGTGGGCATGCTCACCACCTGCTCTCTGCCCAGGCCTGGCACATACCCTACTCCCGTCCCGGCTGAGCTCCCCCTGGGTGGGTTTATCCGCGTCTCCCTGGCAGCCCTCGGAGCCGTCGAGAGCCTTTGTGGCCTTCGTCCTGTGACTGAGGGTGCCCTCTGCCCACAGGTCCCGCAGCAGCACCCACCCACAATGGACCCGGACCCCCAGGCGGGCGTGCAGGTGGGCATGCGCGTGGTGCGCGGCGTGGACTGGAAGTGGGGCCCGCAGGACGGTGGCGAGGGCGGCGTGGGCACCGTGGTGGAGCTCGGCCGCCACGGCAGCCCTTCGACGCCCGACCGCACAGTCGTCGTGCAGTGGGACCACGGCACGCGCACCAACTACCGCGCGGGCTACCAGGGCGGGCACGACCTGCTGCTCTACGACAACGCCCAGATCGGTGTGTGGGCGGGCCGGGCGGGGGGCGGGGCTGCACCGCCCCCGCCCTGACCCCGCCCTGCCCCGCCCCCAGGCGTGCGGCACCCCAACATCATCTGCGACTGCTGCAAGAAGCACGGCCTGCGCGGCATGCGCTGGAAGTGTGTCGTCTGCTTCGACTACGACCTGTGCACACAGTGCTACATGCACGACAAGCACGACCTGGCCCACGCCTTCCAGCGCTACGAGACGGCCCACTCGCGCCCGTGAGTCCCGCCCCCGCCGCGCCGCGCGGACCGCGAGGCGTGCGCCTGACTGGCGGGGGCCCTGGCGGCCCTGGGGCCCACCTGGTGACATCCAGGGCCTCCTGACAAGCACCTCTGACTGCCGACCAGGCCTCAGCCCTGAAGGACGGGAACTGCATCCTGCTGACTACTCCCTAGGGGACAGGCCAAGTCCTTCCTGAGCCATTTCCTTGAAGAAAGGCCAGGGTTGGTGTCAATCTAGGGGCTTGGCCATTGACACCAGCTCCCACCCCGGCTGAGCAGGGCTGCAGAGGTCGAGCTGTGGTCGGCTGCTCCTGTCCTGGCACCACCCCCACGGTGGGACGCAGCTCCCCCCGGTACAGCTCTGGCAGAGGCACTAAGGGTGGCCTGTATGGGCCATGCAGCCAGCATCCCCGTGGTGGCCCTGGCCTGGAGTGGGCGGCCCACACTGGGAGCAAGCCCCTCGGCACAGCTGGGGAGGAGCTACTGGGCTGGCTGGGAGGCTCCTTTGTGGTCAGCGGAGATCATGCTGGGGAGGAGGCCGCTGGGCTGGAGTGGGCACCGGGAGGCACCGTCCCATCCCGTCTCCTGGGCATTCCCACACACATGGCAGCGAGGTGCGTGTGTGAGATCACAGCTGCCCGTGGCCAGAGGGGGCCCAGGCCAGCCGTCCAGGCGCTGGTGCCAGGCCTGTACTCTTCACTGCTCCGTCCCCCACGTGCTGAGCCCTCCCCAGGTCAGACAGTGCACCGAATTTCAGCGGTGCCCAGCTCTCTGGGGGCAGCAGGTCTGGAGTGACACCGGCCAAGCTGTGAGGGTTGGCCCCGGGTGCCCTCCCAGCTCGGCATCGGGTGGACTCCTGGAGGGCCGAGGTCAGCAGACTCACTCCAGGCCCAGAGCGGGGCGAGCACTGGCCTGGAGCAGCTGCCCAGGGCCTGGTGTGAGTGGGAGCTGGGGCTGGTGCAGCGAGGCCACGCAGAGCAGAGGGCCCGTGCCATCACACTGCCGCTGTGCATGGCCCGAGACCCACTCTCTCGCAGGGTGACACTGAGCCCTCGCCAGGGCCTCCTACGGATCCCGCTGAGGGGCATCTTCCAGGGGGCCATGGTGGTGCGGGGCCCCGACTGGGAGTGGGGCTCCCAGGACGGTGAGTGGGGCCGTGCTGGGGAGGTGGGGCTGGGCTGGCGCTGGCTGCGGCTCAGCCGGCCAGGCGGCCCTGGCTTAGCCTGCTGGTGGGGGCACTGTCTCCCTAGGAGGGGAAGGGAAGCCAGGTCGGGTGGTGGACATCCGTGGCTGGGACGTGGAGACAGGCCGGAGCGTGGCCAGCGTCACGTGGGCTGATGGCACCACTAATGTGTACCGCATGGGCCACAAGGGCAAGGTGGACCTCAAGTGTGTGGCAGAGGCAGCTGGTGGCTTCTACTACAAGGAGCACCTTCCTGTACTCGGTAAGGGCTGCTCAGCCGCCCTCCTGCCCCAGCTGAGGGGATGAGGCGAGGGGGCGCTGCCTGAGCTGGGCCTGCTCCCTGTCCCCAGGCAAGCCAGCAGAGCTGCAGCGCAGGGTGAGTGCTGACAGCCAGACCTTCCAGCATGGGGACAAAGTCAAGTGTCTGCTAGACACAGATGTCCTGAGGGAGATGCAGGAAGGCCACGGCGGGTGGAACCCCAGGATGGCAGAGGTGAGCTGCCCCGCCCACTGGCCCCGTGCCCGCCCCCCCTCGCATCCTCTGGATGCCCAGCCCTCCTGCTTCGCCCAGCCACAGTCTCCACGACCTGCCACAGTTTATCGGACAGACGGGCACCGTGCACCGCATCACAGACCGTGGGGACGTGCGCGTGCAGTTCAGCCACGAGACCCGATGGACCTTCCACCCTAGGGCTCTCACCAAGGTGCATGGGGGGCTGGGCCAAGCCCCGTCCCCTCCGCACCCCCTCCATGTACCTGCTCAGCCCCGAAGGAAGGGGGAGGGCCTGGTGGGGGTCAGTTCCCTTGAGAGGGGATCCAGGTGTGGCGGGATACAGGAGGGCAAGGCACGCGAGCCATTGGCAGCTGGAGCCAGCAGGTCAGACCCTGGTGTCTCTCCTGGGGCTGGAGAAGGCCCGGGAAGCGTCGCGGGCAGGCGGTGTGGCTGGGTTTGCTTTCTCAAATGCACCCAGCGGCGAGGGTGTGGGAAGGCCCATTAGGACAGGTGGATGCTCTGCCCAGGGCGCTGGGCTTGGGGAGAGGCATTTTGGAAGTAGAATTTCGCAGATGCATAATGGAGGAGGGAGGTCAGTGAGGAGCAGGGGGGTGACATCCGTGGATGGGGCCCTGGCAGGGGTTAGGTGCGGGTGAGGGGGCACGCCAGCGCTCCGCTGGGGACCTGGAGTCTGAGACCCCTTTGAGGATGGGGCTCACAAGGTAGGTGGTCTGTAGTTTTGTACAGATGAGGGCACAGGTGTGGGGGAGTTTCCAGGAAAGGTTTGGGGGTGGGGAGGTGGCCCCTGGTCTCACCCCCACATGCTGTTCTGGCCCTGCTCCTGTCATCGTGGGCCTGGCCCCATGCTGTAGACTCCAGCCCTCGTCCGGGAACCATGCCTCCCCACCATGCTTCCCACACTCTTCCAGTCTGGCCTCGATGGCCTTGAACATGCTGTCTGCTCCCCCGTCTGTGTGCACAGGGACAGTCCTGCCTTAGACTTCACCCCAGAGCTGGCTTCTGTCTGGTCTGGATGCCACTGCCCAGCTGCCACTCCCATGGCTCTGGAGCTGGGCTACCCAGTACTGCCCCAGTCACCTGTGGCCCTCTGGTTGTGCTTTTGGGCGAGGGCTGGGGTCAAGTTCAGGCCTGCCTGTCCTGTGGAGCTTGGTGGGGACACCCTTCCGCGCCCCTGCCTGGGCCCCTTACGGCCTCTCTCTCACTCAGCACAACTCCTTCTGGGTGGGGGACGTGGTGCGGGTCATAGACGACCTGGACACGGTGAAGCGACTACAGGCCAGGCATGGCGAGTGGACAGATGACATGGCCTCTGTGAGTCCCTCCTCCAACCCCCATCCTCGCCCCTGCCCCCACCCCCGGGAGACCTGCCTATGACCCCTCCTCTCCCCACTTAGGCCCTGGGCTGCGTCGGGAAGGTGGTGAAGCTGTTTGGAGACGGGACTCTATGTGTGGCGTTTGGTGGCCAGCTGTGGACCTTCAGCCCCTCTTGCCTGGTGGCCTACCGGCCCGAGGAGGAGGCCAACCTGGACGTGGCTGAGCGTGCCCGGGAGAATAAAAGCGCGGGCACCCAGCTCCGGCAGCCAGTGGGAGGCGGGGCTGCCCCCAGCCAGCACGTGATCTCAGCCCCGCCACACCACCCCCCAGGCTCCCTGAGCGTCGCCCTGGACAGGCTTCGAGCCCAGAAGAGTGACGCAGAGCACCCCGGCAGGCTGGTGGTGGAGGTGGCCCTGGGCAATGTGGCCCGGGCCCTGGACCTAGTGCGGAGGCACCCCCAGCAGGCGAGCCCGAGAGCCCACGCTCCTGCCCGTGCCGCCAGCCCCAGGGAGGGGGTGGCCGCCCAGGGACTGACTTGCCGGCTCTCCCTGCAGGTGGACACCAAGAACCAGGGCAGGACTGCCCTGCAGGTGGCTGCCTACCTCGGCCAGGTGGAGCTGGTGCGGCTGCTGCTGCAGGCTCGGGCCGACGTGGACCTGCCGGACGACGAGGCCAACAGGGCGCTGCACTACGCGGCCCTGGGGTGAGGCCCGGGAGGGCGGGGGCTGGGCCTGCCGTCCAGCCAGTGGGCACAGCGCCCTTCCTGCTCCCTCTCCCACCAGGAACCAGCCCGAGGCCGCCCGGGTGCTCCTGGGTGCCGGGTGCAGGGCTGATGCTCTCAACGGCGCCCAGAGCACAGCACTGCACGTGGCTGTGCAGAGGGGCTTCCTGGAGGTGGTGAGGGTCCTGTGTGAGTGTGGCTGTGACGTCAACCTGCCGGTGAGTGCCAGGGCCCCTGGCTCTATCCCTGGGCTCAAAGAGACCGTGGCAGTGACCTACTATCTAGTGACCCCTGACCCACCACCGACAGGATGCTCATGCCAACACACCCCTGCACTGTGCCATCTCAGCGGGTGCCGGCGCCAGTGACATTGTGGAGGTCCTCACCGCGGTGCCAGGCATCGACGTCACTGCCACCAACGGCCAAGGATTCACCCTACTGCACCACGCATCCCTCAAGGGCCATGTGCTGTGAGTTTGGGGTGGGCACACAGCTGGTGGCCAGGCTCCTGCGGACACTGGGCCACTCCGGGGATGCCCCGACCCCAGCCATGTCCCCCTGCTCCCACAGAGCCGTCAGGAGGATCCTGGCTCGGGCACGGCAGCTGGTGGATGCCAAGAAAGAGGACGGCTTCACGGCCCTGCACCTGGCTGCTCTCAACAACCACTGGGAGGTGGCCCAGACTCTCATCCGAGAGGTGTGCACACGGGACCCCGGCCGGCCCAGGGACTGGGACTCAGGGCCCACTAGGGTCCCTGCGCTGAGCCTGCGCCCCTGCCCCCGCCCCCCAGGGCCGCTGTGATGTGAATGTGCGGAACCACAAGCTCCAGTCCGCGCTGCATCTGGCCGTGAGGCAGGCGCACGTCAGGCTGCTGCTGCTGCTGGTGGACGCTGGCTGCAGCGTCAACGCCGAGGATGAGGAGGGGGACACGGCCCTGCACGTGGCACTGCGGCATCACCAGCTGCTGCCCCTGGTGGCAGATGGGGCTGGGGGGGACCCAGGGCCCTTGCAGCTGCTGTCCAGGGTGAGGAAGTGTGGACCTGGCTGCAGGCTCCGGCAGGGCCTGAGTGGTTGTCCACATCCCTCATGGGTGACAGCCCAGAGCCAGGCCCTCTCGGGGGTGCAGCAGTCTGGGGGACCGCAGATTGCAGGAGGCATCTTCACAGAGCATGGCCAGCATCCCTGAGATTCTGTGTCCTGACCAGCCCGGGAAGGGGGTGGGGGTGGGCTCAGAACTTGGCCCCTCCTCGGGAGCTGTCCCCAAGGGCGCTTTTCCTCCCTGCCTCAGTTCCAGAGAACTCTGACACAGGGCGGGGCGGGCAGAGCGGGTGCCCGCAGAGGCTCCCTCAGACCAGCACTCCGCTGCTAGGGTTCTCACCGCATCTGTCTGCCACCCAGCTACAGGCCTCAGGCCTCCCGAGCAGCAGCGCGGAGCTGACAGTGAGCAAGGCAGTCGCCTGCTACCTGGCGCTGGAGGGCGCAGATGTGAGCTACGCCAACCACCGGGGACTGAGCCCGCTGGACCTTGCCGCGGAGGGCCACGTGCTGAAGACCCTGCAGGGCTGTGCCCAGCGCTTCCGGTGAGCCCGGTGAGGTGGGGAGTGGGGGGCGGGTCCCTCACCCCGGGCCCTTTCAAGCCCCCTCCTCCAACTGCAGAGAGCGGCAGGTGGGCGGGGTAGCCCCAGGCCCCAGGTTGGTGCTCAGCACCCCCAACACCGTGACGAACCTGCACGTGGCTGCGCCATCGGGGCCCGAGGCTGCCGAGTGCCTCGTGTGCTCGGAGCTGGCGCTGCTGGTGTCGTTCTCGCCGTGCCAGCACCGCACGGTGTGCGAGGGTGAGTGCGCGGCGCCGGGGTTCAGGGAGGGGCGGGGGAGGGGGAAGGGCGGCGCGAACGAGCCCAACCTCGTGCTCGCTCCCGCAGAGTGCGCGCGCAGAATGAAGAAGTGCATCAGGTGCCAGGTGGTCATCGCCAAGAAGCTGCGCCCAGGTGGGTAGGGCGGGAGGGGCGGGCTCGGCGCCGGCTCCCGAGCCTTTCGCCCGCCCCTGACCCGCCCCTGCCCCGGACCCTCCCGCAGACGGCACGGAGGTGGCCAGCGTGGCCTCCGCGCCCGGCCCGCCGCGGCAGCTGGTGGAGGAGCTGCAGAACCGCTACCGGCAGATGGAGGAACGCATCACCTGCCCCATCTGCATCGACAGCCACATCCGCCTCGTGTTCCAGTGCGGCCACGGCGCATGCGCGCCCTGCGGCGCCGCGCTCAGCGCCTGCCCCATCTGCCGCCAGCCCATCCGCGACCGCATCCAGATCTTCGTGTAGCCGCGCCCCTTTCGCTCCGGGCCACGTCCCACCATCGCCCTCGCGCGCCACCCTCCCCCACGCCCGTGTTTTATAAAAAGATTCGCGGACTGGCCGCCTGGTACCTGTCTGGGGCGGGGGGCGGGGCGCTGGATGGGTCTTGGGTCCTCTCGCCCTGGAGACAGATAGCCCTGGGCGGCGCTGTTCCCTCCCGGGGTCCCACCCCGTAGCGCTGCTCCCGCATCCGCATCCGCATCCGGGCTGTCCTCACCAGCCCATCCTCTGCCGCAGGCCCTGCTCTGGGCCCAGCGCTCTGGCCAGACGCCCTGCCCAGCCCCCTCCCGACCCGCGCCCTGCCTTTCCCGGGACTCACCCAGACTCCTGCTCAGACTCCCGCCTCTGGGCCAGAAACCTCTTCAGGCTCGGCACAGACCGCCTCCCACAACCCTGGCCCGGGGCCGAGAAAAGATGGGGCCCAGAACCTCACTGTTCGTCCAGCAGGGGGCCTTCCTGCGACCCCCGGCAGCGCCACCTCTTTTCTCGGGACGGCCCGAGGAGACAGGCTTGGACCAAAGCAGGACCCGCTTCTCGCTGTAGGGTCCTAGTTAAGCAGGGAGTGGGGTGAGGCATCTGCTTCAGGCTAGGGGTCCTGGCAAGGTCTCAGGACCTGGGCAGGGTACAGACCAGAGATGGGTCTTTGGGGACAAATATTTAGCCACGAAGAGGGGGGCGCTGTCCAGGCTGGGCCCGCGGAGCGGGCTTTCCAAGAACCACCCGAAATGCTGCTCCTGAGCCTTGCGGCTGCTCGCCAGGCACTTGGCACTGACCCCGCTGGCTGAGTGTTCCAAATGTCCCTCTGGGCTCAAGGCCTGGATGGAGGGGGAGGGCCAGGACCCCGGGCTCTCTGGCTGGGTGCCTTCCGCTCCTCCTCTTGACACCCGCCCAGCCCCGACTCCCCTCCCCCAGTCCCGGCTCCCCTCCCCCAGTCCACTCGGACACCAACCCCCACCCGGCCTCCAGATCCCCGTTCTCCCAGCCTAGAAGCCCTGCAACATCCTGCCTGAAGCCAGGCCATCAGTCCGTGTCTTCTGGCCTCAGGACACCATCCCCCAGCCCCCACCAAGAACCATTTCAGACTCGGGTCCTCAATTGGCCCCAGAGAGCCACTCGGGATTCCTGGCTCCCTGCTGCCCCCGCCCTCGTGCGTCTTCCCCCATGTCGCTCCCAGGGGGTTCCTCCTCTGGCCTCTTCCAGCTCTTGGTGGGACTCCTGCAGGTCCCCCTCCCTGCTGGCGCCATCCCCAGGCCACCTACCCCGCCTCTCTTCCCCCTCAGCCTCCCGGTACTCAATTGCCACGTCCCCTCCCGCCGCAATCCCGCCCCTCTCTGGGGGACCCTGACAGGCCAGCGCCGGCGGGGAACGTGTCCTGGGCTGGCCAGGATGGAGGCTCCACTCCCAGGTCTCATTCGGTGTCAAGGGCATTGAGAGACGGGAGTCCATTGGGGAGAAAACAGCCGGGTCATTCAGTTCCAGCTGTTTTGGGGACCCCAGCTGACCATCCTTGCCTTATCCTGAGCTCCTGGCATCAGTCCTTTCCCTGGCAGCCAGCGCTCTTCTCGACGCCCCCATCCCCCTCCCCGCCCAAGTGGCCCCGCCCAACAGGCCCTGCCCAGGCCACTGCCACCCACCCGCAGGCCCTGGGTCCCGGCACCAACAGCCGGATGGCCAGCTGGTTCCCTTCGGGGGTGGCCGCCCCTGCCTCCCGCCCCCCACCTCAGGGCTGTAACCCGAGCCGCGCTGGCGCCTTCTTGGGCCGCTCCCGCTCAGGCAGGTCCCACAGCCCACGCGCCCCAAGCCCCGACAGCGAGTCCGCGGGCGCCATGGGCCGCGGGGCCTGTGTCCCCTGGGCAGCGCTGGGGGCCCGCGCGCAGGCCGGCTGGCTGAGGGCCGTGCTGGGCGTCCTGTGCCTGCTGCCTGTGCTCCTGTCACTGGCCCAGCTGGGGGCCCCGGGCGCCAGGCCCGCGGCAGGCGCGAAGCAGGTGAGTTCCTCCCCGCTCTGCGGTCCGACCGGAGAGTCCGAGTGTCCGCACGTCTGTGTCTGCGAGCAGTGGGACGGGGACAGCCTCTGTCCTCCAGCTCCGCCCCCCAACCTGGCTCATCTTTACTAACCTATTTTGTTCTGGCGGCAAAAGAATTGCTCGCTTGGGGGTAGAAGACCAGAAAATGCAGAAAGACAAAAAAACGGGACCGTCAAGCTCTCTCCACCATGCAACCCCCACCCAGCTGACTCCCAGCCCCCTTTTCCGGAGCTCCAGACTCAGGCTCAGTTGCTGCTGTGTCCCCAGAGCACTTGCTTCTCTTGAAGGGAGACGTCGCTCCCCATCCTGTGGGGGTCCTCGCCACCCCGGACGCCGGTCGGCTGCCCCCACAGGCGCCCCGTAGACGCCGCTACACGCTGACCCCGGCCAGGCTGCGCTGGGACCATTTCAACCTGACGTACAGGTGAGACCCCGCCCCGGGGGGGAGCGGCAGCAGCTGGCACCACTCCCGACCTCGACCCTCACCCCAGGATCCTCTCCTTCCCGCGGAACCTGCTGAGCCCCAGTGAGACCCGGCGGGGCCTGGCCGCCGCCTTCCGCATGTGGAGTGACGTGTCCCCCTTCAGCTTCCGTGAGGTGGCCCCCGAGCAGACCAGCGACCTCCGTATAGGTGGGCGCCGTGCCCCCACCCCCGCCCGCCCCGAGGCCCCCCGCTGAGACCTGTGCTCCCCCAGGCTTCTACCCCATCAACCACACGGACTGCCTGGTCTCCGCGCTGCATCACTGCTTCGACGGCCCCACGGGCGAGCTGGCCCACGCCTTCTTCCCCCCGCACGGCGGCATCCACTTTGACGACAGCGAGTACTGGGTCCTGGGCCCCACGCGCTACAGCTGGAAGAAAGGTGACGGCAGGCCCGGCCGCCTGTGGGGCCCTCCGCACCACGGTGGCCACAGCAGCGGGCTTGGGGGAGGGCTACGATTTGGGGTCTAGCGGGCAAGGACGGGGAGGTCGTGAGGAGGTTAGGGACCAGGGTCCCAGGAGCCTGAAGCTCCCCCACCCCCACGCCGCTGCAGACGGACTGGAGCTGCATTCCTGGGGGCCGAGCTCACCGCCTCGGCCGGCCTGGAACATTCTTATCTGCCCCGCGGCTGCGCCCAGGGCGGCCCCGCTGCGTGCTGCAGCAGATGCGCGGGGCGGCGGGCAAAGGTCGGGCGGGCCGAGGCACTGACCGGAGGGGCCTGCAGGCGTGTGGCTTACCGACCTGGTGCACGTGGCGGCGCACGAGATCGGCCACGCGCTGGGCCTGATGCACTCGCAGCACGGCCAGGCACTCATGCACCTCAACGCCACGCTGCGGGGCTGGAAGGCGCTGTCGCAGGACGAGCTGTGGGGGCTGCACCGGCTTTACGGTGAGCACCCATGGGCGCGCCGGGGTGGGGGGTGGGGCGGACAGGGCGGTGGGTGGGCCCTGAGGCCAGGCCCCGCTCCCGCAGGCTGCCTGGACCGGCTGTTCGTGTGCGCGTCCTGGGCGCGGAGGGGCTTCTGTGACGCCCGCCGGAGGCTCATGAAGAGGCTGTGCCCCAGCAGCTGCGACTTCTGTTACGGTGCGACCAGGTCCCCAGCTCGGGCCCAGGCGGGGGTGGGGTAAGGGCACTGACGTGACCCTCCCGCACCCGAGCAGAATTCCCCTTTCCCACGGTGGCCACCACCGCGCCGCCCCCCAGGACCAAAACCAGGCTGGTGCCCGAGGGCAGGAACGTGACCTTCCGCTGTGGCCAGAAGATCCTCCACAAGAAAGGCAAAGTGTAGTGAGTGACCCACCCGTGACGGTGGGGGTGGGCGCCGGGGCTCGGACCCACCGGGCTCTGCCACCGTGCCGCCCTGCCGCCCCCGCAGCTGGTACAAGGACCAGGAGCCCCTGGAGTTCTCCTACCCCGGCTACCTGGCGCTGGGTGAGGCGCACCTGAGCATCATCGCCAACGCCATCAACGAGGGCACGTACACGTGCGTGGTGCGCCGGCGGCAGCGCGTGCTCAGCACCTACTCCTGGCGAGTCCGCGTGCGGAGCTGAGCGCCCTCTGCAGGCCGGCTGATAAAGCGCTTTCTCTCTGACGTGTCTGCGCCCTTTCTTGGGAGGGCAAGGGGCAGACGGCCAGTCTTGGGCCTTGTAGCAGGGGACACCTGGCTGGAGGCCTAGCTGGATGTAGGGAGTGGGGACCAGGACACCTAAACTTCCCTGCAGTTCCTCGAGGTGAGGATGCAGTCTACAGCGACCAGGGGGCTAAGAGCTTCTCTAGGCTGTTCTTGGAAAGGTGGGGACGAGGCCCATCTGTCATCACCTGGGGGCACAGACTGCTGTGGAGCCGGCCCAGGGCCCTCTTGGGTTTGCTCTGGGCCAGGTGTGGCAGAAAGGCTGGGCTGGGGAGGGTGGGGCCTCCAGCACGGAAGTGCCAAGGTGGGGTGGGCCGGTGGCACCTCAGCAGAAGTTGGGAGATGGGGCTGGTGATGCTCACAGAAGGGCCTGGTGTGACACAGGTGGAGGCCCTGGGTGGTGGCAAGCATCCCCTCTGCCACCCCCCCTCCAACCAACTAGAACAGGAGCTGCAGGTCTGGTGGGCCAAGAAGAGCCTGGCCCACGTGGGGCCAGAGGCTACACCTCACCCCGTCTGTCCTTGTCCTCGCCCTGTGTGCATGTGTGGGGACCCAGCCTGGGACAAGTGGCTGAAATAACATACTGAGCCTTCCTCCAGGAATATTTTACTGTACTTTAAAATGTCACCACCTCGTACAAAAAGCCACATGGCCATGCTCGCACACCCAGCTCTAGGGGACCTGGGGACCGTGGGGCTGTGGACGCTGTGGGTGAGGGCAGGAAGGTGCCAAAGCTGAAGCCCTAAAGATGGGAAAGCAGAAAAATCCCCCACAGCTCCATTTCAAATCACTGCCAGTATGACAGGCAGAGCCCCCTGGGTCATGGTGGCCGAGTGTATGTGTGGAGGGGATGTGCTATCCACACTGGCCACCTGTGTGTGGACACCTGCACTCTCCTCGTAGGGCAAGTCCGATACATCTGAAAAAAAATATACCCTTTCCTTCCACAAGGAAATGATTTAATTCTACAAATTTACAAACCAAGACAAAATAAAAATGAAACATGGAAAACCAAATAGAACCAGTGGTCCAAGTCTCGAGGTCGCTATTCACAGCAGCAAGGGCCAAAGCAGCTGTGTCCAACTGGGGCAAGACCTGGGTCTGGACCCAGATGCCTTCTCCGGCTCCTGCCCCTGGTCCCAGCTGACCCTGGATAGTCAGCATTCCCCGAGATTGGTCTGGGGTCCACTCTGAACTTCAGAACTTGAGGCTGAAGCCAGGGCCCGCAGCTGAGGCCCCCTGGTTGGTGGTAGTGAGGTGGAAGCCGGTCTCCTTCAGGTCATCATCTCCCTGGGGAGCAAGTGGCACTGTGGGACCCTGGCCGGGCCAGCCCCAACCTGGAGAACCACCCCCACCTCCATCACCCAGCAGCCCGCCCCTTACCAGCTGGCTGTAGCCCAGGCCTCCCTCAGGCGGCCGAGGGCTGGTGCCCCGCTTCACCCTTTGCTGCTCGCTCTTGGCAGGCCACGTGGGGAACATGGAGGGATCGATGGGGAGGGGAGTCTCTCGGAAATACTCGTGCTTGAGGCCGTCCTCGGCGCTGACCCTCCGCCCAGGGAAGTAGGTCAGGAACCTGAGAGAAGACAGCACTTGCGGGACCACTGCAGGGTGGGGCCCGGGAGGCGGGGACTACTGTGGGGCGGGGCCCAACGCAGGGCGGGGCCCGGGCGCCACGCCCCACACGCACTTGTTCATGAGGTCGAAGCCGTGATCGGAGAGCAGGGCCCCGAAGCGCTTGCGCAGGTTGTTGTAGGGGTACTCAGTGAAGGTCATCTTCTTGACCGCAGGGAGCTCGTTGTAGCCAGGCCAGATCTTCTCACTGGGCGTCCCCAGGTCCTGAAAGGAGGCTGTCTCAGGCTGGCCACGTCCTGCAGGCAGCGCCCCCACATAGGACACCCTGACCCACCTTAAACACTTTGTTGATCTGATCGATTTCTGACTTCCCAGGGAACAGTGGCTTCTGAGTCAGCAGCTCCCCAAAGATGCAGCCCACGGACCACATGTCCACAGCTGTGGAGTACTCCTGGAGACCAGGGACAGGCTCAGGGGGCTGGCGGGGCCACGTGCTTAGGGCAGGCCCCAAACGGCCCGACACTCACCTTGGCACCAAGCAGCAGTTCTGGGGCGCGGTACCACAGGGTCACGACCACTGGGGTGTAGGCCTTCAGAGGGGACCCATACTCCCGTGCCAGCCCAAAGTCTCCCACCTGCAAGGACAGGGCGGTGGTGGGCGGGCTGCGGCTGGGAGCCGGGCGCCCCTCGGCGGGCGGCGGGGCTCACCTTGAGGATGCCAGCATGGCTCAGCAGCAGGTTGGACGTCTTGAGGTCGCGGTGCAGGATCCAGTTGTCGTGCAGGTGCTTCACACCACGCAGCAGCTGGATCATGAGTGTCTTCACCTCCCCTGCAGGCGGTGGTTTCTCAGTGGCCCCACGTGGGCTGCTCCCCCGCGTGCCCACCCGCCTCGGCAGCGACCAGGTTCTCAGGGGCGTGGAGCCCGGGAGCACGCACCTGGTGTGCCAGGGTCGGGGTCACAGGCTAGCGTTCCCCCACCCCCAAGGACACTGCCTGTGGCCTGGGCGGCCCGAGGGTGAGCAGTCCTCACAGGGACACGGGCCGTACCTGGCAGGAAGGGCTGCTTCATGGTCTCCATCAGGCTCTTGAGGTCGTGCTCCACGTAGTTCATGACGATGTAAATCTTGTCCATGTTGCTGCCCACGACTATCTCCTACAGACAGCAGCAGGTCCCGCCCGTGACCACCGGCTCTCCCAGGAGGCCCAAGACCCTGGGGCAGAGACTGGTGACAGCGGGACCTGCTAGGCGTGAGGACTGATGAGCCCGCCTGTGTGGCCGCCTTACCCTGACCGTCACGATGTTGGGGTGCTGCGCCTTGAGGATGGTGTTGATCTCCCTCAGCGAGGTGATTGGGAACCCCTCCTTCTCCTTCTCCATCTTCAGCCGCTTCAGAGCCACGATTTCGTCTGAGAGCAGTTTGAGGACAGATGCTGAGAACGCACGGTCACGGGGACTCGGAGCGCCCCGACTGCACTGGAGGCCGCATCCGATCAGAGTGCGTGTCTCCGGCCAGAAGCCCAACCGTGGTTGCCAGAGGCACGCAGTGCACTCCCAGACCCGCTGCTGTCCAGAAGCACTGGGACCTCCCGCCTCTGCCCACTGTCGCCGTGGGCAGGTGTAACCAACCCCAATGGCCCCACACAGCATTATCTGCCAGGTGCTCAAGGTCCCAAACAATCACTGGTGTTCTGAGACCCGGTTACAGGCACTGCGACTGTCCAAGGGCCGCCACTCGAGGCCGATGCTCTGCAGCCTGAGCCTGAGCCCAGGTGACTCCACACCCCCTATGGTGGCAAGTCATCTGCTGTCACAGCCACGCAGTACTCTCATGAGCAAGCAGCTCTGGAATGTGTCACTATGAGTCATCACCTGGTGCTGGCAAGGTAAGGCAAGGCCATGGCCCAGCACAAGGATGGGGCGACTCCCAGGACCACGAGGCACTGTGCTCAATGACCTCGAGGCTGAGGGGCCAGGCTGGCCGGGCTCGGGTCTCAGCCCCGAGAGCCAACCAGGAACCCAACCGCCCTTGGGGAGTTAGTGCTGGGCCTGCGACAGCAGCGGGCCAGCCAAGGACAGCGCCCCTCGGGTGCGGCTCTCCGGGCCACCCAGACCCTGCGCACCTGTCTTCTTGTCCTTGGCTCGGTACACCACGCCGTAGGTGCCTTCTTCGATCCTGTTCAGGCACTGGAACTCCTCCACGCTCCGGCAGCCCTGGCGGGGACACTGGCGTGAGGCCTGGCCGGGCCGGCCCCGTGCAGTGCCGGCGCCGCGAGGCTGACCTGAGGGGGCCCGGAGCTGCGACCCAGCATCTCCTGTCGCCTTCAGCGAGCTCGTGCCCCTTGGCCACGATCTTAAACCGAAGTGGAGGAGAACCGAGCCAGGCCTGCCCTGCCTTATGGCGACACTGAAGACAGCCGACCCCCCACACCAAGCCCGTGTCTTCCTGCTGTGTTGTCCTGCCAGGCCAGCGAGTGCAGCCTGGGGAGCCTGAGCACGTGAGGCCACTCGCCCCTCTCAGGACGGGCTCCTTCCCAGGCCCTCACCGCGGTGTCCCTCATCACTGACCCTCCCTTATGACCCTGCACAGCAAGAGGGTGAGGAAGGGCAAGTGCCCAGTCACCAAGCTGCCTGCCATGCATGGGCCCCGCTGGGGCCTCAGGAGCTGTTCCCACCACTGCTGCCGGGCAAAAGGTTGGACCATGGACATGGAGACTGGTGCTTGAGCCTGGCCAGTGACTTGGAGCAAGGGCGGTCCCGGCCCCCTCTGGTGAAAGACCACCGCACTGAGGACCTGGCTTCTGCTCTCGGCCACCGGCCCTGCGGTGACGGGCGAAGCGGAACCAGGCTGGGCAGCAGGGCGCCTGACCTGCAGGGCGGGCAGGTACTTGGGCAGCTCCTGTTTGAGCTCGATGGGCGACAGAGTGGGCGAGTCGGGCACGAACTCCCCCTCGGTCAGGGCGCTGCTCTGCGGGGTGCCCTCGCCAGCGTCCTCCTCTCCTTCTTCACTTTCTCCAGAATCTCGGTCAAATCGGGACTCTGGAACTTCAAAAGTGAAACCCGATTTCGAAACCAGGAATGCGCAATTGTCACGAGCCCCTTCCTGCTCTGGGGGGTGGGGCTAGAGAGGGGGACACAGTGCTCAAAGAAGACACTGAGCAGTGACCCCGGGGCCTTGGGGCCCGCCGGCTCTGCCGAGCCGCTGATCGGAAGCGCAGCTCCGAGGTGGTGTGTCTGGAACTGGTCTGTCAGGCCTGAGGGCGCAGAGCCGCCTGCAGGCCACGCCAGCCCCACGTGGCCTCGGCCCGCAGTTGGACCTGAGCTGCTAGGGCCAGGGCGGCAGTCCTCAGCCCCCGGCTGTCCAGGCCACAGCAGCACTCAGGATAGCATTCAGTTAGCGCTGTCCCCTCTGAGAAGTCCGGACCCCCATGGGAACAGTGAGGTGCTTTGTGAGGTGCCCAGTTCTAGGAGTCGGCTCGTCCTGGAACACTGCCAGGCCAGGACCTCCCTGTGGCTTCTGGGGCGTGAGGTGCCTTGGAGAAGGTTTCCTGGACTGCCACACAGTCACGCGCATGGCCGTTAGGGTGCCAGCGCACTGGGGGACGGGCGGAAGGCCAGCCGTCGCGGGGAGGCTGCTCACCCATGAGGACGTGGTTCTCGGTCTCACGCTCGTCGTCGCTCGCCTCGTCGCTCACTTCCTCTGCAAGGCAAAGTGGCGTCGGCCAGGCCGGCTGGGTCCGCCGCGCCCCAGGGCCCCGCCACCCCGCGCACTTCCGAGGCCGCCCGTCTGCTCCGCGGACGGCCAGGAAGCAGCACGTGGGGACCTCCAGTGAGGCCCAGAACGCAGGGATGTCCAGTCTGGAACGTTTCAGGGTCAGACTTGAAAGCGCACCCCGTGGCCTCCGACCCTGCTCGCTGGCACCCCACTCACCGGCCGACGGCGCGGACGCATCCTCCGAGTTGCTCCCCGTCTCCTCCTCCTCCTCCTCCTCCTCTTCCTCCTCTTCTCCTCCTCCTCCTCTTCCTCCTCCTCCTCTTCCTCTGCCCTCCTCCTCCTCTTCCTCCTCCTCCTCTTCCTCCTCCTCCGACCCTGATCCCGACTCCGCTGCAGGCGGGAAGCAGCAGGCCATGAGCGCGGGGTCCCCCTCCGCAGCGGCGCCATGGGCCTCGGCCGCCGACTTGCTCACCTGAGGAGGACTCGGCCGAGCTGGTTTTCCTCTCGCTGTCGCTGACGTCCTGCAAGTCAGACAGCAGGTCCCTCTCCTCCACTTTCTCTTCTTTTACTTCCGGAGCAAACCAGCAAAGGTGAATTTGGGGACACGTTGTGACACGAACAAGACCAGACAGAACGTCTCACACGAGGACGAAGTTCGGTCTGAAGGGGAACAGCTCGCGCACACACACTCAGGGGAAAACTCTAATGGGCCGGCAACGGGCGTTTCGGGCGACAAGTGCGTAACTCACTTCACACCACCACTGGCGCCTGCTCTGCGACAGGAAGCACTCAGCACACCACCCTGCTGTGAAGACGACAAAGACCCACGCGCGCGGCCAGCCTCACCTGGCTTCCGGCCGTCGCCCAGCTCGAACCGCTCTCGGGGCGGCCGGAGCGGGCTGCGGCTCCAGTGGCCAGCCTTCCCCTTGTCGCCGTAGTCCTCTCTCGTCGTTCGGTGATGCGCAGACCCTGGTGCCCAGGACAGAAGAGGACGTGGCGCTGGCAGCACCTTCTTTCCGACAGGGCCCCCTCGGTCACCTCGCCCCCGCACCCATGCTGATGGCGACAGCCCGCGTGACACGGCAGACACGGCCACAGGACACACAGTTGCTAGCAGCACCCAGGGCAGAAACCAAGGAGCCAAGGAAAGACAGCTCCAACCCGGAGGCTGGGAGCGGACCCGGGACCCAGACTGCCCCCTATTGGTCACAAACGGCAGGCCCGGAACTGCCTCTGCAGGCCGGAGCCCAGGCGCCAGAGGACACCAGGCACAGGGGACACGCTACAGCGGCCCTGCACTCAGCCCGAGATGGCCCTGGGCCACGCCCTGGGGACAGCTCCCCCGCACGCCCCGCACAAGCCACTGTCCCCTTCCGCTCCCGGCCCGTCCCGCCTGCCTGCCACCGCCTCCCAGCATCCCCGACCCGGCTGTGGCTCGGCCCCAGCGTGGCGGCTGCGGGCCGAGGCACCAGCACTCACCGCGGGAGCGGCTCAGGGCGAGGCCCCCACCCGCGCGCGCACCTTCCCGCCGCGCCTCCCGCTCCTTGCGCCGCTCCTCCGCGCGCCGCTCCCGCTCCTTCTGCTCTCGCTGCTCCTTCTGCTGCTCCCGCAGCTTGCGCTCCCGCTCCCGCTTCCTCTCCAGCTGCTCCAGGCGGTCCCTGCAACGAGCACTGCCAGCGTTCCCCCAACGCACAGGCGGCTTCGCTCCCAGGGCTTTGCGCTCAGATTTAAAAAATGCCTCTTCAGGTTATTCGACCCATAAAGGGCTTTCTAAAGGCAGCACGAACTCACAAAGCCGTCCCGAGGGCGCCATGGGCACAACGGCAGGAAGCGCTGCTGCCAGGGGCCGCTGGTTCCGCCCGCTCCTGTGGGCCAGGCCCACGCAGAACCCGCCCCCCCCAGGAGCTTCCCAAGGACGCACCCAGCACCCTCACGGCACCTGCACACGCGCCCGCCCGTCCTCCGCTCACCGGGCCACGGCTGGCGGACCCCGGGCCGCTGCCCGGTCCCATGTGGCGGGGAGAGGAGAGGGGGCATGAGCGGCACGATGGGCTGCGGGGAAAGCTGCTCTAAGGTCGGGTATCACCTGGAGCACAGGAAACACCAGTGACTGAAATAAGGCGGCCAAAGAGTGAGGGCTGATCATAGGTAACTCTCGCGTCCCTGATCTTAAACCCAAATAACCCCTTAAAGAGCTAACACGCTTTTAAAAATAGATCATTATACACACACAGAAATGAGCACAAGCCAAAAATGGTGAAAACGAAAGAAGGCCTGTGGTGTCACCATCAGCCCCGGGCCAGCACCGGTCCGCAACAGCTCAGCACCTGGGTGGCTGCGTGAGGACATGGAGCTCGAGGCACGAGTATGTGAATGGCTGCGAGTCCGAGCTGCTTCAAAGCAAAACTGAGGGATGATTTACGTGTAAAATCCACCCGCTGCATCGTGTTTCACGAGCTGACGAAGTTGTACAACCATCACCACAGCTTCTCCCTCTTCCTGTTTACAAAGAACCAGCGCAGCTCGCTGCCAGTGTTAATTCAACATCAAACGTCAGGAGGCTACGTTTTCCAGGACTTGACATTTTCAGCGATCGAGAACGTATTTTGTAAATGGGAAAACTGCTAGTAAAGACAGAATGCCAGAGTGATGCCATTTGTTTAAGGATGGTCGATACACTAGAGTGACGCAAAAATAATAAAAGTGAGATGTTTCGTGGCAAACTCGGGATGACGTTAGGATTGTGATCTGCGAGTCATCTCGGGGTAAAAGCCACAAGCGCCACTGGCCAGTGTTCTTGGGGCAAACGGGAAGCGCGTTAAAACATTCCAGTCACTGATGTGTCCCTCACGTCCACCGTGCTCAGCCCCCACCCCGCAAACCTGCTTTCATCGGCTTTGGATTTCTGGACATTTCTGCTGCTGCTCTGGGCTGAATGCTTTTTCTTCGTCTCTTTGGGTAGAAGCTTATGGTATTGAATTCGCAACGTCCTTTTCTGACTTCAGTGCTTAAGCTAAAACACTGCACTCTAAGCACAGCCTTAGCTGTGTCCCTACACTTTGACTGTTTTCATTTTCATTTAGTTCAAACTATTTTGTTTTTCCTTATAATTTCTTCTTTCGGCCGTTGCTTATTCAGAAATGTGTCACTGAATTCCTAAACACTGGGGAATCTCTCTAGGTTTCTGTTGCTGATTTTGAGTTAAATTCTTTTGTGGTAAGAGGGCATACTTTGACTTCTTTTAAATTCGAGCACCGTTATACGGCTTAGCATATGATCTACGTTGAAAACGTCTCATGAGCTCTTGAAATAAATCTATACGCTGTAGCTGTGGGTGGAATGTAATATCCACGTTAGATTGAGTTGGTTAATATTTTCCAAATTTTCTGTATCTTTGTTGATTTTCTCTAGTTGTTCCATTGACTGGAGACATTTCCGACTGTCATCAACGAACTCTCTCTCCTTTCCATTGTTGAGTTTTGCTTCACGTATTCTTGGACTCTTGTACTCCATGCGTATACATTTATTATTCTACCTTCCGATAGTGCGCCTTTTTGTTGTTACTTTTTGTTATTTGTCTTAACCTCTTTTTTGCCTGACATTTAGAATAGCCACTCGAGATCTCTTGTGGTTGCTGTCTGCATGGTGGATCTTTTCCCAACCTTTGACTTTCAACCCATTTTTGTCTGTGGCTCTAAGATATCCCTCCTGGAGTTGGACCTTGCTTCTCTGACAATCTTGCCCTTGTTTGGGGCACAGAGTCTGTTTCACGGTTAATGTAATTATGCCTATGGTTGGGCTTCCTTTTGTGCTTTTGCTCTTTGTTTTCTCCATCTTCTTTTTTGTGCCCATTTTGGATTTAAATAAGTATCTTCAGCGTACCACTTAACTTTTCCGATTTTATACTTAGGTGTTTGCTCTAGGGGTCATAGCGACCCTAATTCCCATGAAACAGAGGGCCTGTTCCAGTGCAGCCTACACGTGGTATGTGCTACATGACAATATCTTCATAATCGTCATTCTGCACAATCTCGTGTCTTTTGTAGGAGACGCTGAGAAGAAACGTCTGTATAGATTCTGTACGTAACCCACTTTTACCATTTCCGGTCGTGTTTTTTTCTTCCTGTGGATTCGATACCTTCTGGTGTCGCTTCCATTCAGCCTGAAAGTCTCGAGTGTCTCCCGTAAGGCGGGTCTTGCTAACAGTGGAACCCACCGGTCCACACCCACCTGGGCAAGTCTTTATTTCCCCCTCCCTTCTGAAGCAGCTCTGCTGGGTGTACAATCCTCGCTGACAGGTTTGCTCCCGGCAGTGTGACTCTGCCGCCCCGCCCCCGCGCCCCCAGCACCGAGCAGCCTGCCACCAACGGCACAGACGCACCCGCTTCCGGAGACAGCTTTTCTCTTGCTGCTTGTTCTCATTTGGCTTTCCCCAGTCTGACTATGACGTAACTGAATTTGCTGTGCCTGCAGCTCACTGATCTTTTTGGAAATGCTGATGAAAATTTTTCATCAAATTTGGGAAGTTTTCGCTGTTATTTTAAAAGACACCTTTGTGCCCCTTCCTTCTTCTGTCCTGGGGTTGCCATGACACGGCTGTCGTCTCGCCGATATTGGAGGCTGTTCGTTCTCCTTCAGTCTTTTTTCTCCTCAGAACGCGTGGCTTCCACAGCGCCATCTTCCAGTCCCTTCTCCCACGTCCTCTGAAGAGTCCAGGTCTTCGCTAAATCTGGAACACATGCAGCTTCTACTGATGCCTTTCTTCCTGGACAGGGGTCACTTTTTAACTTTTTTGTAGGTCCTGAGACTTTTTGTGGAAAATTGGACTTTTTCGATTAACATGTTGTAGCAACTCTGGATTCTAATTTCTCCTCAGTTGTTGCTCTTTACCGTATTTGGCCAAATCCGTGAACTCCTGTCTCCGTGGTAGACTGTGGCCACTGCCATTTCTTTCCGTGTTTCTTTTTTTTCCCAGCTTGACTTCCTTGGGGTCAGCGCTGTGCCTGCACAGCTGTAAGGTCGGTCTGCACCGGACAGTCAGCACTTGGCTGTCCCACGTGCTGCCTGCAGCCTGGACACTGTGAGAGTTGAGACTTTCACCTTCCGGCCTCAGCCCCCGCCAGACCGGTCACGAGAACGAAGGCTGTTCTCACGGACCTTCTTTAAACGCCTCTTCTGCTCACCTAGGCTGCCGGGACATCTAGCCATCTAGCCGTCTATTTCTCCCTTCTTTACCGCAGGCCAGCACCCAAGCTTTCTCTGGAAATGACCCCGACACACAGAGGTGGCCCTAGCATTCACACCTGTCTGTTCACCCTTTACCTGGGCGATGGAGGACAAACCTGGGGCTAACCAGATGCTCTTTCCTGAGAATCTGAGCCCGGAGAGAGGCACCTGGGGACAAACGCCCAAGGGTCTGGTGTCCCAGCTCCCAGACTGTTTCAAGGTCTTTCGGATTTCATTTCTTTCCTTTTTTCTTTTTTTGAAAGAACCAGTTCACTTCTATTGTAACCCAGAGAACACTAAACGGTATGTGTCCTTGGTCTTCCTGACCTAGACCACCCAGAACAGAGCCTGGTACCAAGCAGGCGCTGGCTACACACTTGCTAAGTAAGAGATGGTGAGACATTCTCCACCAGACTTCTCCCGAGCACTAATTCTGTGTCAGAATTTACACACGCAGACCAGGCTGTCTTCAATACGGTTCACTCTACTATGACTTGAACACAATACGCTACTAAAGATGGGCAGGGCACTCACCCTGCTCCCACAGGGCGCTTCCCTTACCATCCTGACGCGCCGAGTGCACAGGTGCTTACATTTCCTCTTCCGTTTCCCTGTCATCAGCGAACAGGTCTAGGAAGACCATCTACCCTACTCTATCTTCCTTTGCTCGCCACTGATCTACGTCTGACCCAAACCTTCCTTGAGTCCATGTTCCTATCTCAGACCTGCAGCAACATCCCTTCCTTCAGGCCCGTTTCACACTTACGCGAGGTCTCGGGCACGAATTAGGACCCGGCTCACGGGCCCCCAGCAGCTCCCCCGCCAGCCTCCGCCTGGAACGAGCCGACACACGGATTTCCGTTCCCCTCATGATCTCTCAGTGGGTTCACACCCGTTTCCATCCCCCAGATGCAGTAAAGACTCACTTCCTTCAGGATGATTCTCGTGGCTGATGTCGCCCAATGTTTACTGGGCTGTGACTCTACGCTCGCGCACCACTCCCGCGCCAAGTTACTGAGTCAAAATGACGGCCTCTTCCATTCCGATGGGATGCTGACCATCACGCGTGCTTAAAGCCCCTTAACCGAGCAAGGCCTCTCACCTCTCTCTCCTGGAATGTTCTCTTGCCATCTCCCTCCTCTTCTGTCTCTCCCATTCCCGGCGGGCTTTATCCTGTTCCTCTCGATGTCGCTTCCGGCGCTCGTGTTCTCTGTCCTTCTCTTTCACTCTCGCGTGCTTGCCTGAGGAGAGACAAGTGTCCCGCAAAGAAGCTTAACTTCCATTTAATCTGAAAATACCCAGTGCAAGAAGAAAAAATGTTTAATTAATGATTTAGAGATCATGATTTTATGTTAAAAAAAATGACATAAGACACTATGTGATAAGCCTTTACTTAAGGAAACAAAATAATGTCATCACTAAACAGAATTGTGATTTTCACCGTATTTTAAAAATCTTATCTACTGAATAATCTATGATTATGTCGCATTACTTTCATAATTTAAAAATATCAAAATAAAAAAATATAAAATAAATAAAAGTAAAAATATCAGCACTCATGAAGAATACAGGACAAAGCTTGGCTCCTTTCGGTGGATCTCTACATCATGTTATAAGATCATGTCACTCGACTGCATTTATAAGTATAAGATTTAAGTCAGGCCCAGGTTGTTTCCCCAAATCCCTAAGCAGCTCTTGATATTGGCATGAGAACAAACCCATTATTTGGACTATATCAAGCACCTAAATTTCGGCTAAAGCAACTTGGCATTGAAGGGTGTGTTTTCCCCCTGCACTTGTGAATAAAGACCATTTTAAATGCAAACAAACCGCCCCATTACAATGTAACGTGCAGAAAAAACACCAGACGGGAAACAAAGCAACTCTTCAGAACGACCTATGATTAGTCCACGTTTTTAGCTAGTTTACTTTCTCTTCTCTGTGAGCCGAGTTGTGGAGAGGGCAGCAGACATGACCTGGAAGCAGAACACGCGTGGGAGCGACACAGAACGCGGGCGCCCCGTACCCCCCTCTGCTGAATGGCTGCGGTGCCTGCGCTTCTCTTTCCTCTTCTCGTCTTTCCTGTGATGAGCTTTTTCTTTCCGAGACATTTGCTGAGGTGGTTTGATAGCCAAAGAATCATCTTCCTCTCCTCTGAAATAAGACACAACAGCACGACGTCACGCTTGAGAAAGTAACACTAGGAGCACCAGGTACAATGGAGTTTCTTTTAACACAGAAAAATGCAGGGTTCGCGTTATGAATAAAGCTGAATCTGAGCCACCACTTAAAAAGTGTTAATTACGGAAAAAAGCCGAGACTGTAAATTAACGCAGACTCGTGTGAAAAGTGTGAGTGAGAAAATCAGTGTTGCGTGCGGAACAAAAATGCCTCTGAGGAACCTTCGGGGACGATGGCTGCGTCCACTCTCTTGACTGTGATAAAAGTTCGCAGGTGTGTAAAATGGATCAAGTTGCACGCTTTGACAGATGTGCAGCTTATTCTGTCATTTACACTCCAATAGGGCTGTTAAAAAAAAAGGTCCCACATTTTTTAATCAAAATGACCTCAAAACGGTCACTTAGTACCTTCAACTGTCTACATAACTGAACTCTTTGGAGAAGTCACACCCCATGTCTTTCTACCTTAATTACTGGCTCTGTCGCCTTTAATCACTTGATGACGGATGAGAGAAAACACGTGAAGAGAGACCATGACGCAGGACGAAGCGTCAGAATGAACAGACGTCGTCAGGGCCATTTCCGCTCGGAGGCTCTGCTCAAGACTCTTTGAGCATTCGACCTTGGTTCGTTTGCACAAAATTTTAGACGGTGATTTTCCGAATCGTCACAAACATACAGCACCATGATTGAAGTGCGCTACGTAAATGGTGCTGGCTTGACCAAGAATAATCGCAAAGAAAAGCGCACGCCCTCGTCTGGTTCTTCCATAGAAGTGGGGGTGGGGTGAAACTGACACCGCGCAGGAGCCCATTTCAATGGTGAGGTAAACCTAGGAAACCTAAAGTCACTACTCTGAACCTGCTGGAAGTAGCACCGAGAAAGGCCAGCCAGGACCAGCATTATGTGGGGTGACCCCGCTTGCATTCTCGGTGAAGCACGCCACGCTTGCATTCTCGGTGAAGCACGCCACGGCCTGGGTGCTCTTCCTCCTCATGCGCCCCTCTCACCTGTCCTCCATGGAGTCCTCCCTCCGGTACGGCGAGTTCCTGATGGTTATCTCCATGCGGTGGTCCCTCAGCTCCCCCTCCTCAAGGGAATCCCGCTTGGAATCCCGGTCATCTGACTAAGAAGCAAGCAGGAAGTTAGTTATTTTCCTCACAGGAAAAACATATTTTTAATGATAATCGAACCCGGCCAATATCCAAAAACAAACTTTCATATACACTTTTTCTTTAAAAAAACTTCATATGGGCTTTTATATTTAAAAAAAACAAAACAAAAAACTTTCATTCAAATCCCGTGGCATTAAAAATTACAACTTCCTGTAAACCAAGAATCTGAGATGAGAAATTTAAAACCAGCATATTTGACAAGGGACATCAGTCACTATGCCAAGCACGTTAGTTGTATGTAAGAGCCAAAACTGAGTCTTAAAGCACATTATATTTACCAAATACTTTGTGAGATCTCATAAAACTCACTAAATACTTAAGAGCCTCCTATTAATCTTATCAGAAGAGGCATTTTTTACCAATGCCCCTTATCAAATTACTAATGTTTTTCCCAGTATGTGATCTGAACCAAGAAACACGTAAAACGTTAACGTCAAGACAACTTCCTGCTATACCAAAAATATTTGTAAATGGTATTGTGAATACACTAATAATGAAATGAGAAAAATTAGTCCAATTGCACTAATGTATTTAGGTTTAAAATGCTTTATTCTCCAGGTAGACACTGTCATCTACATACGGCTTTAGTATGTTATCAGTCTGCAATGTAAACTGAGTATTCGAATGTTTTTGTTAATTTTTAGAATAGATTTTGGGCTCACCTGCGACATTTGGAAGTACAAAAGAACTTCACCGAAGAAGCGTTGTTCTAATGGAAAAATGAGGGCAAAGAAATTAAATTTTCTTTTAAGAAAACCCCTTACTTAAAAAATATGGCTTACATTTTTTAAGCGTTTTATCTCTGCTTTTTCCTCTTGTTCTTTCCGACGTTTCTTTTCCTGAAGAATTTCATCTAAAGTTTTCACTTTCCAAGAGTCCTTTTCATCACCCATTTGAGTTAAAACACTACAGAAACAAAAGAATTCAAGATCTGTCAGAGATGACAAGCTACGGTTTGACGCTATGTTGTTTCTGGACACTTTTGCGCGCTTCGTTAGGAGGAATGGGCTCTGAAAAAGGACTGGCTGGGTTCCGGTCTCTTTTCTGTCACTCCTGTGCGGTGCTGGGCAAGTTACTTCGCCTCAGTTTACCTTCTGTAAACGGCAAGAACGACGCCGGCAGAGTAGTACCGCTCGGGGACTCAAAGGGACCACCCCTACCCAGCTCAGTACCTGGCACTGCCCGGCACCGTTTCTGCTATCGCAGCCTGTGAAACAGACCGCGCGGGAAGCGGGAGCTGCGGGCCCGCCTGACGGCTGCAGCCTCCAGCACGGGACGGCGGGGGCCTGGGGCGGGGGGCGTCCGACGGGGCGCACTCGGAGACCAGGCCGCGGGGCTCCTAGTCCCTGGGGTTCAGGGCGCTAACCGGGGCGGGGCCCGCAGGACTGAGCTCGGAGAGCGTTGGGGTCCGCCGCTTCGACCCCAAGTTCCACGCGGGGAGAGACGCGACGACGGGGCGGGGAACGTCGCCCGCCTGCCCCGAGAGCCTGGGGGAGCCGGCCGCCACTCACCCCTGCGCCGCCGCCGCTGCCGCCGGTCCCGGAGCCTGAGAAGAAACAGCACCCGGCGCGCGCCACGACCGTCGTCACTTCTTGCGTCGGCGCGGACTGATGACGCGCGGGGCGGGGCCTCGCCGCCGACCCGGGTCCAGAGACCAGTGCCGGGTGCGCGCTTTGGGCGCAACTTCCGGGCTCGACGCTGACTGATGACGAAATCAGGACGGGGCCCAGCGAGGCCCAATAGGAAGCGTCGTTCCGCCCCGCCCCGCCCCGCCCCGCCGCGTTCGGAACCGGGAGCAGCCATCGACCCCTGGGCCTGCCCGCAGTCGGTCGCCGGCGCCTTTCCGCCACCGGCCCCTCCCCCGCCGCGCCGGCGTCGCTCGCAGGCGCCCCGTGCTCGACGGCGACCTGAAAAGCCGCGAGCTTGGCGCTAGGAACGTCCCCCCGTGACGCTCCAGTTGACCGAATTTTCAGATAAAGAAGTTGCCTCCTAAAACCACACATTTGGTTCTACCTTAGCAAAAAACAGGGCTCGTAGGGCTGTTGCAGTGTAGTTTTAAAGCTGGCGCTCAGCCGGCGGTTCCCCAAACTGCCTGCTTCCGCCGATTCCCCTGCGAAGGGTTTTAAGGCCCAACTCCAAGGCCTGCCTCGACGCCGCAGAGGCTGGTGGAATGAGAAGCCCTCTCTATGTCAAGTTATTCTGCAGACTTTGTTGTCGTTTTAAACGGTCACAAAAGAATGATAATCCAACAACGTCCTGAAACTCAGGGAAGAGAATGGAAGATAAACGTCCATCCACATTTAGTGGACCTGAAATGTAAAATGTGGAATGCGACAAGAAATTAGGGCATAAAAAGGGCGAGAGGACTTGGGATTTTTCTCCCCCTGTCAGAATGAAATGTTTACTTTCAGTATCCAAGCTCTTATTTTGCTTCCTGAGTTGTTAGCGACAGGAAAACCATTGTTTCTCTTCATGCTGAAAATGGCAAAGGCAGTAAGAAACCACCCTCGATCATTTCAGTACCATAAACACGAGAATTACACAACGAAGAACGTAACGAAGTACACAATGCACATTTATTTTACTTTCGCAGAACAAGAGTCATAGACAGTGGCTACTATGGTGGTTTAATTTAGTCAAAATAACAGGAGGCACCCACAGGAGTAATTATACAGCATCACTCTATTACCACAGCATAATTAACACTGACTCAATTATTTAACAGACCGTTTTCTAGAATACTCATCTAGTCACATAAATACTGCAATAGGTGAAATACTAAACACTATAGACAGTCTGTACTTCTCCACAGTTTTGTTTGGTATAAAGCAAACACTTGGCTCTGATGTAGATGATTACTGATATAATTTTCAAGTTTTTCAGTGTAGGAAAGTCACCCTGACTGGCCCTCCTCAACCTGGAGCCCACAACACCCCCAGGGAGATTCAAACTCAACTCACACATCTGCGAACAGCTGGAAACAGAAAATCGGCTGAATGCCAGTTTTCCTCAAATGAAAACTGGAAAAACAAAACCAAAAACAAACGTTGCCAGTTAGAACAGTTTCCGACTCGGTTTGGACATCTGGGCATGTTTCCGGAGGCCATCAAATTCAGAATCGGAGCTCTCAGGAGAATGAAGAAGTAACTTCAGAGACAGCAAGGTTGAAGATTTTATGCTCTGAGCTGCTAGGTGAGCAGCCGACCCACCATCTTCCCTTGGCTCCTCGGCCAGAACAGAGATAAGAATAGGCAGATTCACCGCGGAAGCCTGGACATTATTCATAAACTAAGAAAATGAAGAGGCCCAAACCAGGGCATGTAGATATTCTGGGAGAGAATAAAGCCCTTAGTACAACGTTGGTCAAAGGCGAAAGTAGAGGATTCCTATCTGTACCGACATCCTCGTTTAATTTTTCCAACCCAGGGACACACCTGCAGTGGAGACACCTTCAGGCCTTAGGAAGCACAGCACCTGGACAGATGTAAAAGCCATGTTGTGAGTCTGTCACCCCACTGGCCTCTGTAAGTGACAATCTGCAGGAGAATGCCACAATAGGAAGCGAAACTCACTGGTTTCGGGAAAAGTATTTCAAACGCTGGCTGCGAGCGCGGCTCCACGTGGCCGATATTCCTTGTGCAGCACTTCATTTTACTGTTTCTGATTCACCATGTTTATTTTTCCTCAAATTAAAGACACATTTTCGGTTGTGCAAGAGTGTTCTCAGCTTTCCAAGGCAAACGATTTTAATGCTGATATGCAGAAATTATGACTATCGGAATTTAAAAACAAAAATTTTTTATGCCACTCAGTAGTGGAAGTTTCCTTGAAAGCCAGAGACCTGTCACCTCTAGGTACCAACGTGCACCCAGATGGCCTGCCTGGGAAGCCTGGGTCAGCGTACGAAGGCACAGACAACCACAGACATGGGGGCGGGGGGAGGGGAACCCATGTGAGCAGCGACACCCAGTGTCAATGTTGGTGCAAGCCCATCTGTGACAGTTCAGTGAGAACATACTATAAAAACTAGACTGTTAAAAAATCTGCTGTGTGTGTACAAATGTCCAAGCCAGGCTGCGGGCTGTGACTCTCGGGCGGTCCTGGAAATGCCCGAGAAACGGGCGACTTGGGGTGGAGGTGACGGAAGTGGAAGGAATGTGAGGCCCGACTGAGGGCAGCGCCGGCCACAGCCCAGGACGGGGAACGTCTCAGAGGCAGCTTTGCGGGAAATGGCCTCATTTACTGATGATTTAGGAAAATCTTCGTTTTGTTTCTGGTCCAAATTTTAGAAAATCAAGACTGGCTGAGAGCCACTTGTGAGAGCGGAGGGTGGGGCACATCATGGGGTGCAGCTTCATAATCCCACGAGGCACGGGACCCCGAAATTCCTGACGATGCTCGGAAACAGGCGGCTGCGTGTCCGATTACACTCAGATGACAAAGTCTGTGAGAAGTTCACCATGAAAATCCTGCAGCGGGGCGGCCACAGATGTGACCCCTTCTCCGTTTGCATCGACCGTTGGCTGCTGGTGGAGCGGCCACGTCCTCAGGGGGCAGGCTGGGACAGTGCTTTCGCCCTGGTCCTCACATGTCAATGCCACGTCTTACCACGCCAGCCCCCACCAGCGAGGCCTCTGTAGTTTTGTTTGGGGGGGAAGGGGAAGCAGAAGTGGAAAGGGAGTAGAAACCTGGGAAAGTCACATGAGAGGCAGCTTCACAGTGCAGGCGAGCTTGTCATGCAGGTGAACGCACACCTGCCTGTCCTCTGGATGTAGGAGGACAGTTTCATAAAAACGTTGTTTGTAGTCTGAAAGGCTCCATTTTAATCCGTCCTCGTGGCAAACTTTTTCAAGTAGGCAGAACTTAATGAGACGGAATTATTGCTCTTTGTTTCCAAGAGGTCCGATCTCCTCAAGAGGCTATTTATATGTTTTCCAGTTGAGAAGCCAACTGGAAAACCACTGTCCCGGGCTTGGGAGCCAAGGCCCTGAACCGCACGGAGGGAAGAGGGACTTGGGGACAAGGAGTGTCCTAAGTCCCTCTCCTTGGTTAACTCACTCAGTTCCAGCAGGCAGGCTTCAGATGGCAGGTGGCCAGGCCGTGCTCACTGAGGAGGGCCACGTGTGACAAGCCCCCACGCTCAGGACAATGTGGGCTGAAGGCGGATGGAGAGGGCCTCGCGGGCTGGCTGGCGGTGGATCGCGTCCCCATCAGAAGCCCCACCAGGATGGGGGGTGAGGTATGACGTGGGGATTAGGAGCCTCAAGCCGACACAGGGCTCGACAGCCGCGTGGTCACAGAGCCAGCCTGTGGGTTAGGAGGGTGGTTCACCTGACACACGCGATGCATTCCAGAAGCCATCGGTGCCTGTGCTTCCTTTCTAAAATATTATACTGTCATTTTTAAATGCAGCGGAATGAAGACTGTAAACAGTCCGAACGCTCTTCCCGCCCTCGTCCACTCACGAGGGTGAGCGTTAACATCCCCACTGACGACACACGGCCACAGCCCTGCCGCTGCGTGAGCGCGGTGCACCGTGGGGACTGGCAGGACCGTGAGTCAAGGATGACGGGACGTCAGCATCTCTCTGCCTGAGCTGGACAATGCAGATGACCGTCCTGGACCTTGGGGGCCGGAGCCCCTGCCGCAAGTGAGGGACCGTCAGGCGGTGGGGACCGAGTGCGGCACAGACGCTGAAGGGCTCTGAGCCCCTTCCTTGAGTGACCGGTCCCTAAGTGGTGCCAGATGCTGGCAGTTCAGTGTCAGGGAGAGAGTCCAGCGCGCCCCCTCAGCTGCAGGGGACCCTGTCTCTGCCCGTGTGTCCCCTCTCACTCTCTGATGGCTCTGTGGTGTCCTCAACTGCTCCTAGCACAGCAGTGGTGCCCTGGCTGACTGTCCTAGCACAGCAGTCTCCCCAGATGGCCGAGGAGCAGGGGGCGCCTTTGGTGGCCTTTGGTAGCTGGCGTGGGAAAGATGAGTTTTCTTCATGGGCACCAAGCAGGGAACGGGACACGTCGGCACCTGGACCCAGCTCTGGCTTCACAGTTGTCTCAGTGGTCATTGCCCAGAGGAACTGGAGCCTGGCCTAACTGCAGCGGGACCCGCGTGCCCGCGAGGGACATGCAGAGGCCAGGCGGTCCCCACCTTCCTGTGACACCCGTGTGGAGTGGCGGGAGGCAGTTTTCACATAACTTGGTGATGGCGACAGCTGGCTCTGGCCTCCACCCCTGGAAGCTGCCATCTGGGGTCCCCATTCGAGTTCCTGCTGGTTTTGACTGAAAACCCCAGAGAGGGGCAGGGAAGGCTGCGCACACCTGGTCTCCGCACCCCGGCTGTGACCCGTGGGGGGCTGGGGTGTCCATGGAGCAAAGACCCCACATCAGCAAGGACAGCAGCAGCGCGTGGCTCCCCAGGGCCCCGGCACCTGCCGAGGCTTCAGAGTTCAGTGGTGCGGCCAGGGGTCCTTGGGGACCAGCGGCTCTGTGCTGTCCTCCGGCGGCCGGCTGGCGGCTGTGGCCAGGCTCTGCATGGCCTCTCGCTGGTGCTGCTTGGCCTTGTTGTAGAGCAGGACGCCAACTGTCACGAGGATGGTGCCGATGGCCGACAGGCTGGTGACTTTGTTGCCGAAAACTATAATACTGAGCCAAATGGACAAGGCGTGCTTCACGGTGCTGGCGACGCTGCAAGACAGGGGGCGAGGCCGTGGCGGCGGGCGGGGTGCCGGGCGCTCGGGCGGGCCGCTCGCTAACCTTCCCCCCTCTCTTTTCTGGGTGGGAGTGCTCAGTACTAGGAAGCCTGTCGAGCAGAGGGGCGGGGACACTGCCGTGCACGGCCATCTTCCAGACTTACCCGTTAGCCTTTGCCTTATTTTTATTTTTTGCCTAATTTCTTCATCCTTTTTTTGACTGAAATAGTTTCAAGCGAATTACAGACATTTGGACAAAATACCCCAATTACTTCAGTTTCCTGTCTAAAGAAGGAGAGAACGTCCCCACACCTGCCACATCCTGGTGGCATCTCAGGGGAGAGCGCTGCTTGGGGGCCTCTGTCGCTGAGAGCGGCGCCGCGCGCGTGGTGACAGTGAAGCCGTCAGCGACACGCTGAGCTGCCAACAGCCCCGTCTCGGGGCTGCCCATCGCTTAACTTCCAGTTTTTATACTTTTTTGCCTTTTCCAAATGTTCTATAACGAGCAAGTACCGCTATTATACCATGAATTTAAGACAACCGTTTTCTTTAAAAATAATTGGGTTTCTGTTTTTCGCCTTCTTTCGGCCATCGCTAACGATCGTTGGAAAGTTTTGGGAACATCTGGAAATGATTCCTGGTCCCACACAGAAGCAAGAATGTGTGACAGGGACAGTGACCTTAGAATTTAGTGGGAGGGTAACTCTGAAATCATGACTGCCCGACGGTGCTGCAGGCGGTCCCACTCAGGACCCGGGGGTGAGAGCCGGCGCCCGCCCAGGCAGCCGAGGCACAGCTGCCAGCCCAGGTGGGCAGCTGAGCGTTCGCCGCGCTGGCACGGGCTGCCTGTGACAACCAGAGGGGACTGGGAGCCGCCTCGAGGGGCCAGCCGCCGCACGTGCAGCTCCACGAGGCTGAAGGGCAGCACGAATCAGGCCTACTGCTGTCCTCACTCGGGGACGATTCCATTTCTCCAGGGACAGTTCACAAGTTAGAGAGGAAGATCCGCTGACTCGCAACGTGATGCGGCCAAAGCCACCAACAACACCGCTGGTGACATCGGCTCATTCCGGCGTGTACTGTGCTCTCGATAAATTCGTCCAGCTATGGACAGGTGAAGCCACTCACGAGGCGTCTAGCTCACCTCGAAGTTTCCGGGGCTCCGCCAGCCAGTACGGGAACCAACGGCCACGTGTGGCCGCTCAGATTAGAGATTCAGGTCCCCACTGCTCAGTCACCGCCCGTGGCCCACGGCCCCCACCCTGGGCAGCGAGAACAGCGCCCGGCGTCACAGAGCTGCAGCAGCTCCGGGCAGAACAGGACTCACACCCCCCGGAACAGGTTCCGCTCCAATGAGAAGCCCCCGAGGTGGGTCCCTAACGACCCGTGCACACTCTCCAGGCCTGTGCCCCACACAGCACCGACTAGGCGGCCAAGTCATCTAGACGCGTGAGTGCCATCGCCGCCACGCACTGGCAATCACAAACATCTCTTACAAGAACACAAGATCTTACGTCTTCTCTGCAAGCGCCAGGAAGTCACTGTCTTACCTGAAAGTCACAGGAGAAACCCTCCCCATGAGGGCGTACGCCGTGACGCTCTGCAGGTGGAAGAGGACGCCGTCCGTCAGCAGCAGCAGCGTGACGTCCCGGGTGTAGCTGAGGCTCTTCCCGCTCCTGCCGATCACCGGCAAGTCCTGGGAGCCAGAACAAGACGCGCTCTGCGTGCGCGTCCCCCTCGCACTGCCCGGCGTGGACGCAGCGCCACGCGGGCCCGCGATCCGGGCAAACCAACCGACGCGGGGGCTCTGAAACGGCCTTCGCCGGAGGGGCGGCCAGGCAGCTCTGATGGCGGCTGGAACCCCCATCCCCGGGGGTGCACATGGAGCCACAGTGAGGCACCGCCCACACCCGTTGGGATGGCCACCACCCGAGACACGAGCGGGAACCCACAGAAGATGACGTGTTGGCGAGAACGTGGAGAAATTGGAACCCCGTGTACTGCTGGTGGGACTGCAAGTGGTGCGGCCACTGGGGACACAAAAATGACACTGACCAACAGAGTCCCTCAGAAATGGAAGAGAATGACCATGGGGTCCAGTGATCCCACCTCCGGGTGTGTCCCAAAAATAACTGAAAGCAGCGTCTCCAGGAGACGCTTCCATCCCCACGTTCACACAGTCGCCAGAGGTGGCGACAACCCTGGTGTCCGTGGATGGGTGAACAGATGAGCACAACGGGTCCATCCACGCGGCGGAACGGCACTCAGTCCCCAGGACGAAGGACGTCCTGACGCCTGCCACAGCGTGGACGGACCTCGAGGACATGGTGCTGAGTGAAGCAAGCCAGTCACAGAAGGGCAGGTACCACGTGACTCCACGCACGGGAGGCCCCGGGAGGAGTCGAGTCCACAGAGACGGGGGTGGGGTGCCGGGCTGAGGGAGGGGGAAGGAGTCCCCCCACATACGCCCCTTGGGAGTGAGGACCGTTTTGCGCTAAAGGCACTTAGGAGATGTAGTGCAGGAAGAGAGTGCTGACTTCCCCTTCCTCCTGGGAAGAGGAGATAAACCCCGTTTGGAAGACGTGTCCCTGTCTCAGAGCAAAGGGACCCTCTCATCACGAGAGATGGGACGGAGGCGGCGCAGGCCGACTGTGCTAACGTGACATCTCCCTCCAGCCCCTAGTGTTTCCACGAGGGGACGCAGCCCAGAGAAGCCTCTGCTGAAGGTAGACATTATGGCGATAGGTTAGGACGGCGATAGGTTAGGGCAGTGCCACACCGCAGTGTGACAACAGGACTGCGTGACCCAATTGCACTGTGTTTAAAAGGAAAGGTCTGTGCAGCCGTGTCCCCATGTGCTCCCACAGACTAATGGCATCGCACCCCGCACGTGAGCACGTGAGTGTTATAGCCATGCAGACACATCGGGGGGGGGAGCCGGGGGGTCGAGCAACACACCTGATCCTGTTTCGTGCACGTCTGCCATGCTGCTGGTTCCACGTTTTGCAATGACAATGAGCAAGCTGAGACCCTCGCGAAAATCGCCACAGACTGGGCTCCGTGGCCACGAGCCCACCTCAGAGACCCGTGAGGTTTGGCTTCCACCCTCCTCCCTTCTCCTCAGGTATGTCCGCACGAGCTGCCGACTTCACCTGTCCCACTCCCGAACTGCCGAGGACAAAGGCGGCCAGGCGCCCAGAAGCGCCACCCCGACACTCACCATGAAGACCCAGGCCGGGAGCAGCATGGCCACCGCCGCCGCGCTCGTGTAGAACTGCAGCTCCACGGCCCTGCGGGCAACGGGCGCCTGAGCCTCTCTCAGGGGGTGCCCCCCAGCCCGTGAGGACCCGAGACCCTCCCGGCGCATCCCCAAGGGCCTGTCGTGACAGAGCCAACCCGTGGCTGCACAAACAAACCAGCCCGCAAGGTGCCCATGCGGAGCAGCTGCGGACAGCGGTGTCCCTCGCAAGTTCCAGCAAAGCCACCTCAGCCAGGCGCGGTGGCAGGGCCACAGAGCACTCGGAACCTGCCACGGCGGGAAGTCCTCTCGGCCCAGGGCGTCATAATACTCACGAGAACTTGTACTTGTCCCCGCTGAGTAGCTTCTTGGAGAAAACATTTTGCAAACTAGAAGGAAGAAAAGGAGAGGAGGGCCGTCGGCACGCGACGTCAGCGTGGAGCCTCTGCTGGCCGAAGCGTGTGTGGCCTCGCCAGGTGGTGCTGGTGATGGCAGCACTTCGGTGACAGCCACTGAGCATCTGCCGTGAGCCGGGCCCTGCTCGGCATTTCCCAGGCATCACTTCACCGTGAGGGAGCACCACACCTGTCCCTTCGACAGGTAGGTAAACCAAGGTACTCAGAGGTCAAGTGACGTGCCTGAGGTCATCCAGCATTTAGGTGTCAGAGGATCCCCAAGTCCTACTCGAAGTGCTGCACAGAACTCCACTCTGAACCAAGAGCGCCCCAGATCAGCCAGTGCCACGGGCCAGGCTCTCGATGAGGGGGGTGCGTGGACAGAACAGGAGCTTACGCACACGAGCCTCCGGGACGGGACAAACCGCAGGAAACACACATGGCCGGTGAGAAAGTTGGACAGTGTTCTCGTCCCCGAGAACCAAAGGGGCTGGCACGTTGACTAAGGACACTGCTCTCTGGACCCTGGAAGTGGGTGGCTCTGTTTTAACACAGAAGCAGGTGAGGACGACGGTGGCCAGAAGCTCGTGTTCTCGGAGCTGCAGACCGGCACGCTCCCCTGGGAGGCCCGGCCGCGCCCGCCCCGCGCCTTCTGGAGACATCCACCCGCGGGCCCCATCCCTAACGGGCCTCTGACAGGACGGTCAGAACCCCCAGCCGGGCGAGGCCCATTCGACAGCTGTGCCCTACAGACGTGACCAAAGGCTGGCCGTCATGGGAGGCGGAGGACGGACAGCCACGTGACTCGCCTGCGGCCATGAGCGCGGGAAGCTCACCGAGGAGCGGGACGCACCGCGGACGTGCAAGGTGCCTGTGCCACTTCTTTCCTCAGAAACGGGACAAGCCTGAAATCACAGTCCTGCCAAGCACAGTGTGGACGTCACCAACGCCCCCGGCAAACACGACCCGTCCGAGGCTAGTCCGCACGCAGCCTGGGACGCGGTGTCCGTCCCCTGTCTGTTTGGCTGCTTTGGCTTGTTTTCTGGAAACAGCTACTTCTCTGGGGCGCTTACTGGTCTGCCGCTTAGGAAGAGGCCGTGTCGGGTGTGCCCAGTTCTGAGTTACGGGAAGCAGCTCCGAGCTGATCTGCATCCAAGTGTCCGTCACCGACACGAGGAACGCGGGCACTGGCCCCCACACACGCCACGTCCCCCTCCTCGGGACTCACCAGTCCATGATGTTGGTGGACAACGCGGCCGAAAACCCCAGGACGTTGAAGCTCATCTCAGTTGCCGTGCACAACGCCAGACCTCCCATGACCGGGACAAGGGACAGGTTGACCAGCAGCCCTGAAAAGGAGTGTAGCCAGTCTGTCCAGCTGCCAGTGCACCTCTGAGCCACGGCTGCTCCCTCCGTGCCCGGGACAGCTCGGGGCCAGCACTCACCAGGCGCTCCGTGCCCCAGGGACATGCTGTGGAGGGGGCCCGGCTCACAGACCAGCCCCCCTTGGGAGCCAGGGCCCCGGGCAGTCTGGGCCATGGCGGGCCAGGCCTGAGCACTGTGCCCTGAACCCCTCCCTCCCGGCAGCCAGAGCTCCGGGCATGCTCAGCCGCAGAGTCAGCGGGCGAGTGAGGTGGCCTGCAGGCCGTCCCGTAAGACGAGGACTGCGCAGGGGGAGCGGCCAGCGCTGTGCGGGCCCAGGACCCGCGCTGTGTCCACTGCTCTTTCATCGGAAAGCGAATAAACGGGCCTGACGTGGCTGGCGCAGGCCCCCGGTGCAGGGCCCGCTCTGACATCGGAGGCAGCTCCAGGTCTCCTCTGAAACTCTGAGTAGATGGGGTGTCAGGGACAAAAGCATGCCCTGACAATCCATGGTGACCTCATGGGACACCAGCCGCATCCCCGCCACAGGAGAGCCATCCAGAAGTGGCCGGTGAGCCGAGGAGCATGCGGTCAGTCACCCGGCAAACCCACGGCCACGTGGCAGCGAGGCCCAGGGCGCAGGGGGAGGTATGGTATGGGGGCCGCTCACAAGTGCTCTCTGTTCTCTGCCGTTTGGTCTTGAAGTCTGTCCTGCTGGACATTTGGTTGAGTGACGGACAGTATGTATAAAAACTGTGACAAAATCGGGAACCCACACTGATGCCCAGGAAGGACTGGCTTTCTGGGCTGGGCGCTGTCCAGGACAGACACGGGGGCTCTGTGGGGGCTGCACCCCATCGCCAGGCCCTTGGGGCCCTCGCCCCTCCACCCACAAGGCCGCTGTGCCCAGATCCCCGGCCGCTGTCCTGTGTGGCGCGGTGCCACTCACAGGTCACTCCTCTGGGCGACCCTCAGCACTGAAGTGCGTGTGCCTCGGCCGTTCCCAAATGCTTCCCAACAGGTTTCTTTCGGCAAAACTTTATCAAGATTTTCCAAGTGTTTTGAGCAAGATGGCTGGTTTGCAACAGGTGTGTCCCCACAGCCGGATGCCAGTCACGGTGTTTTAAAGTCACTGGAAATACGTCCTGTGAGCCACCGGGCTCAGTCTTCTCGTGTTGCTCTTCACACTTGATTTGGCTTTTACTGTTACCAGAAATATTCACACATCCGAGAGCACAGCCACGGGAAGTCCAGCTGTGTCCTGGCCCCTGCCCCCGAAGGCAGGTCCTTGCTTTATTTTACGATCTTGTCATTTTCTTGAGAGAGGCAAACACGCATCTTATCTGTTAGTACCCATGCGAGATAAAAAGCCACCTATCACACACGTCACCCGCCCTTCACCCGAACAGCTGCAGACACGTTGCTTTTCAAGAGGCTGGTTGGAAAAACCGGGTGTGTAACATGTTGCTGGTGACGCACAGCCTGTCGCTAAAAGTTGGAAGTCTGCAAATAAGCCCTACGTGCTGGCCTTGGGGAGGATGGCGAGGCACGGCTGAAGGGCACGAGGGGCGCGTTTGGTGGGATGGGCTCAGGAGGGTCCCCATCAGGCGCCACCCTGCATGGCCAAGGCCGGCTGCCTTTCTGGGACAAGAGATGGCACCAGGCTGCTTGCTCATCGCTCTCCCCGTCAGACCCTCCGACCCCGCATGTCCATGCACCCTGCCGGACAGAGGCGAAGACACATTTGGGGACGTGAATGCGCTCAGGAACGTCCCAGGGAGAAGGGAGGTGCTCGCCGGCAACAGGGGCCGCGGCACCAGCCGCTGTGCGGGTCGGCAGCCTAGAGAGCCGCCAGGAGAAGGGTGGGCAGGAGCAGGGCTCACCTGTGTGCTCCCCCAGGATCAGCCGGGACAAAACGACGGTGAAGATGGGGGCAGAGCTCTTCACTGTCTCCGCGAAAGAGACTGCCACGTTTTTCAGGCTGACCAGGCCCAAGACCACTGTTGCAAACCTGAAAATGAGCCGGAAGTGGCATCACACATCGGTCCATTTGTAGCTGCTCACTGGCCCAGGGGCAGGGGGACCTGACCCTCCTCCTCGTCCCGCCCCCCACCTCCGGCAGCTTAGGTCTGGGTCTCGGACATGGTCCCCCACCTGCAGGGACTCTACCGCTCCACTGTTGCCAGGGTGTCAGCCCCGGGAAGGAGGAGGCTCACTACTCTCAAACCCTCACTAAACGAGCTTCGTGACTGCTCCAGAATGATCTGATCAAACGTATGTGCATTAGGATCCACAGAACCAACACACTCGCCCTAAAACCGAGACAGCCTTTATGACTTTATAAAGCTTGCCCTGCAAACACCTCTCCGACTGCCTGATCCTCACGCCCGCTCTTGGCAGGAAGGCGTTTGTGCACGCACGTAGAGGACCCGGACGCGCAGCCACACGTCCGCTCCCTCACCTCATCAGGCCCACGAACAGCATGGTGGTGATGAAGTTGGGTGGGTAGGAGAGCCGGCTCTTGTGCTGATACAGACAGCAAGGGACCAGTGTCTTCAGGCAGCCGATGAATGTGGTGGACAGCATCTGCACAGCACCTGAGAACGGAGGACAGAGGCCCGGCTGGCAGGGGTGACTTCCGGCCTCTGCACGGAAGGCAGAACACAGGCCCACGGCCTGTCTGCCCCTCAGCGACCCTCCTGCCTCCACTGAGCTGCTGGCTCTTCCTCACACCTATCACCAAGCACAGGGTCCCCCACCCTGGGGGTCACCCCCACCCAGGTCAGCACCCCCACCTGGGAGGTCGGCCCCTACCCGGGAGGTCACCCCCAATCCAGGTCAGCCCCCTGGCCTGGGAAGTCACTCCCCGCACCCAGAAAGTCAGCTCCCTCCTCCGCCTCCCCAGACATCCCCCCCCCCCCGCCCCCCATCTGGAGGTGGGACCCAGCCAGCATGGGCGGCTGCCACCGAGGGCGCCAGGCCCTCCGGCAGGGTCAGGATGTGCTTGTTAAGGAACAGGGTGCAGAAGCTGAGGAAGAACCAGAGCGCGAGGTAGAGCAGCGCCCTCGGGCTCCACGCGCCCAGGTCGGCCTCGATGACGGTGGTCTCGGTGATGGTGACCGTGAGCGTGCTCTCCTCGGGGGCGCCCGCGCTCCTGGTGAGAACCGCATTCTCCCGGTGGCCGAGCAGGGAGCCCCAGCCGAGGGCCAGTCTCCCCCGGGGCGCCTCCTGGGGGCGCAGGCCCAGCTCCGCCTGCGCCTGCGGTGCTGCCGGCGCCGACATGACGCCCGCTGCTCGTCCTTACGGCTGAGACGCGGCCGCCGCCACGCTGACCTCGGGAGGGAGGACGCGGCTGGGGCCGGCGGGCATGGCTCCGGCGAGAGCGGGAGCTGCGCGGCAAGAAAAGGCTCGTGTGGGCGTCGGCGTCCTCAGAGTCTCCGTGGCCCATTTAAAACAACTTTCGGGGTGCGAAGAGGCCCCCTCTTTGGGCGTGGCCTCTGGACCCTCCGCCCCCCTCAGTTCCAGACCCCCCCCCGCACTCGCAATCCTGCGGAGCGCGGGCTGGTCCCGCCCGACCAGCCCCTTTGCCGACCCGCACAGCCCTGGCCTGGTGCCTCGTCGGGCCTCTCAGGGAGTGCCCCGAAACGTGGCAGGTAACCAGCTCCTCAGCCTCCGGCCTGACAGTGCCAGGTCTCTGCCCAACGCCCGCCGCCTCCGTCCTCGTCACCAGCCCGGTCCCACTGTCCTGCCGAGGCAGTGACGCGCTAGGAGCTGAGCCTCCACGGGATCCCGAGTCCCTGCAGCCAGGACGCCTTGTGCTGGGCGGGACCTGGGTCTGTGCCCTGTCCTGACAATCGGGCCTCCCTCGGGCAATTCCCTCGCCGCCCTGCTCGCCCTCAGCTGGGGGCCTCCTATGGCCGTGACCCCACGATCCGCCCTCGCGCCTGCGGGGCCCACAGGACGAAGCAGAGCCCGGCCCCTCCCAGCCGAGCGCCTCGCCTGCCCGGAGCCGGCGCGGTCCCCAGTGCTGGCGCGGGCACCCCGGGCACAGACAGGGCGGTGAGGCCAGGCCGCGCATCTCGGCTGCTCGGCCAGCTCCCGGGTGTGGCCGAGTGGGAAGTCGCCGAGCTGGGCCATCCCTGGACGAGGCGCCCACGGCGCTGTCACTGACTGTCCCCAGACTGAAAACACCCATTCTGTATCAAAACGGTCAGGACGTGACCTTCACAAGTCACTGCCAGCGGCAGGGAACGAGGAAGAAGAGAAAGGCAAAGGAGCACGGGGCCCAGGGCGGGAGCCGCGACACTCGGAGCCTTGACCGGCGCGGCGCTTTCGTTGGTGACGAAACACGACCTCAGTTCTGTCAACAGAAGCGAGCAGCGGTGTGCTCGTGGGCTGACGCGCACACGACGGCCAGTCGGTCCCTGGAGAGCCCGCGTGACACGACGGAGTCGCAGAAGGACACAGCGACGTGCTCCAGAGTGCTGCTAAATACGCCCAAACACCACGGGCTGCTCGGAAATAAAGCAATAAAAAGTCTGAAAAGGGTGGAAGAACAGGGCGGGGGGCGGGGCGAGAACGCCTCGCAAAGTGCATGGCGCCGACGTGGACGTCACCCCGTTACTCCCCACTTCCCTGTGAGGCCGGGGTTTACGCTCGGGAAAGCATCCTGCTCCCGGAATCGGCATCGCAGTCCGCCCTGGGAGTCCTCCAGCCGCAGGCGGCCCCCGCACCCAGGACACGAGCTTGCTGAGGCCACAGCCTGCTCGTTAGAGCCAAACCTTCATTTTTATTACGGATTCGGTTTCAAACCAGATCAACCGCCGACGAAGGCGGGAAGGGGCCAGCGGTGCTCCCCACAGCACTGACCGCCCACCCACCCGTGTCCCCGGCAATCTGCTGGCATGTCCCCTCCTCCACATGCAGAGGCGCCTTCTTCAGTGGACTGCAGCTGGCGCTGGGGACCCAGAGGCCCCACCACGCAGGGACCAAGCCTGCCGTCCAGCCCTGGCCGGAGCAGGGCCCAACGAGCCTAAGACAGACTCTGACCCTCCAGTCACCGTCTCTTCATGGCAACCAAGTCTCCACAAACAGCCCCCCTGGCCCAGGGATGGACTGTGACTGAGAGGAAGGGCGGGCACAGGGACGGGCCTCGAGTCCAGTCAGGTGACTGTGCTCCCTGGGGAGCCTAGAGGACAGGACATGTTTTCATTTTGCGTTCAAGTGACTCTGGAGTCACAGCAAGGGCCCTGGACGTCTCACACAACGAAGCAGACGTTGGTGGCGTCCCGCCCCTTCCCAGGACTCCTGCCGCACGCTGATTTGGGGGCGAGGGAGAAGGGGGCCTGTCAGAGGCCAGAGAGCCGAAGACTCACTCCAGACCCCGCAGGGCCGCAGGGGAGAGGGGGCTGACGTCATGAGACGCCCCTGGAGACCTGCACGGCCGAGGCCCCTGGGCGGCGACGAGGCCGAAGGCTGCAGGCACGAGAGGCGGCCAGGCTGCTGCCCGCCAGGCCGGAGGCCAGAGGGGTCTCCTCTGGGGACTTCAAAGGCAAAATGCAGACCTTGAGAGGGAAGTGGGGGCCCCAAGAAGAGGCCTTGACGGGGCTTCTGGTCGACCTCCAGTGCCCACTGAGAGACAAATGAAGACAGCAAACCAGAGGAAGAGTGTGGGTTGAGGGGAGAAGCTGTCACGGAGGAAAGTGGGACCGTGGGCAGAGCCCCCATGAGACGCCGTCTGCACACAATCAGAAAGGGCCCCTGGACATCACGGCAGGACAGCAGAGGCCAGGCCGGTCGGGGCTCCCAGGAAGCTCGAACCTGGGGTTGGGGGGGCAATGGCAGGCAGGGAGCTTGAGGTGGCTGGGCAGCGTGCCTGGAGCAACCCGGTGGATCTGGGCTCCTGCTGGAGGGACGCCTCCCAGAGGCCGAAGTGGCCCCAGCAGAGGCCCCTGCTGGCATGTCCCACTCTGGAGAGAAGCTCTCCAACTCAGGCCTGAGGTCCGCACAGGTGAAGCCCAGCAGCTGAGGATCAGACCACAGGTCACAGATCGCCCGCTGAGAGCCGGGGCTGGGCCGCCCCAGGGAGGGACGAAGCCGAAGACGGCAGGGGGACAGGACACGCAGCGGGGAGCACAGGCAAGCCATAGAAACGTCAGGCACGAAAGCCAGAGTGTCTGGGGGTGAAATACAACTGTTGGGATACACCAGTGACGCATGAGCACGAGTTATTTCCCTACAAGATGTCACCTAATTCCACAGGGAGAAGCATGACCTTAACCTGGAGACGTCACCTTAGCCACAAGATCGACGGAGAAAGGCCCAGACGTGAGACGGATACCGCGGTCCCCCCGATCTGACGCACTGCGAAGAACGTGTCACCACTGCAGCTTTCCTGCCGCAGACGCACGACCGCAGACAGCCACGCGAAAATGTCAGACAGATCCAAACGTATGCGGGTCGCTGAAGTCAAGGACTGGGGGAGACCGAGGAGACGCACCCCCTCAGCAGTGTGGGACCCCAGACGGGCCCACAGACCAGGGCAGGGGCCAAAGCGAAACACCGCCTGCAGATTCGCGGGCGGCGCCGTATCAGTGTGCCGTCCCGGTCTGCATGGCTGGAGGGTGACGTAAGATGTCAGTGTCGGGGGACGCTGGGGAAGGTGGCCCAAATAAAAAGTCTGAAAAAGTTTTAGATAAAAAACAACTCAGTCGAAGGGTTAAACATAAAAGATAGAGCTGAATACAGAGTCGTTGGATTTGAAAGACTCTCTGAGGGGATCACCTGCGACGCAGCCCAGAGACGTGGAACTGAAAACTAAAGAGACGTTAACCGAAGCACAGAGGGAATAACGAGTGAGATTCCAGCGGGAAAAACAGAGCGGACAGGCCAGTAAAGGGGAAAAGGGCGACGTTTCGAGAACTGGTGGGAAAAAGGAGCGTTGACATCACGACCCACCCTGACCGGAGTAAACGGAAGGGAGGCCGCGTGGAGGCGCGCTCTGACGGGACGGCACGACGTCGGAGGCGAGACCTCGATGCGTCCAGGCAGAAAGCACACTTCACCCACGAGTCAGGACGCCAGAGCCCCCCGGAGGAGAGAGACGCGGGGCCGGGTGGTGAGTGCAGGCGGGTGAGGCTGTTTGCAAAGCGCGCGGGGCAGGGCGGGAAGGGGGCAGTTCTCAGATGCAGCTTTTTCAACAGCGGTGACTTTTGGAACCAGGTCGATGTTCCACATGCTTGAAGAACAAAAACAGTTAAATCAATAAAATCTCTGGAAACGAAAATCTCCAAAATGCAATATATGAACTGGATCAGAAATGTAGGAGGCAGACCACAGCTCAGATGCATAACATGGTCACGATGAAGAACGAGACCAACCTAAGTGACTTCTAGACGCAGCGCTTAAAATTCACGTGCTCAGATCAATGACAGAAAGACTCTAAACAAATACTGAACGCTAAATGGGAGGCTTTTTAGTGCACCACGGGTTAGGAATTCTGGATTGAGCAAGAAGTACGCACACTGTGTGTAATCGGAGTGACACTCCTGCTGTTGGTGAAGACGGTGAGAATCTAGAAAGGACGAGGAGCAGGATGAGTCCTGTGGTGCTGGACCGAACGGCGGTATCAGGCATCAGAACCCATGGGTTTTGATGGGTGGACAGGCGGATGGATGGAGGGCAGGCACACGGATGGAGGGACGGAGGTCCATGCGTATGCAGCCGTACACAACACATCTATTTCTGTATCGATTCCAAAACTCTATCCACTGACAGAGCCTGGAGGCAATGACACCCCGACAGCACTGCGCGCACCCCTGTCCTGAGCTTGGTTTCCAAATGTCATCCTCTACTGAGGTGAACCAGTTCCCTTGGAGAAATAGGCTGGGGTATTGGTGGCCCAGAAAGAAAAGAAGATGAGGACAGGTCCGAGATTGATGGGGACACATCAAACGCACGTAGGAGCAAGCGTGACCCAAAACCCAGGGGCAAAACCCAGGGGCAGAGAGAGACGGCGTGAACACTGAGGGCAAAGAATTAGAACCCACTGAAGAAAACGAAGACCCAGGTCCACGGTGATAAATGAGAAAGAAGAGAGAGCTCTTTCCCACAACAAAGTCAACTTATCGACGACAAAGCGTGACAGAATGAGAAAACCAGCACTGGCAACCATCATCGGACGCGTACTAACAATTTACTCAGGCAAGACTCACCACCAGACACAAAACCAGGGCGGATGTTCCGGAATTACAGGGACTCGGTATCAAAACACATCCCCTGGGGGTGCCCAGAACTACAAAGGGGCCGTCAGGGAAATACAAAGGGCAGAGGTGACGGACACTTCCTTGCAGAAGGAGAAAGTAGGGGGGCTTGCCTACCGAGGACTTCAAGGTCATGTGGCATGGTGCAACATAGACAAATACACAAAATGAAAAGAATACAGGGCCTAGAAACAGGTCTGTGCATCAGCAGACTTTTGATAAGTGACAGTGGGGCCGTGGACTACCGTGGAGGGGACGCTCGCCGGTCTGCAGGTCTGGGAGGGCAGCCCCCACACCTTCTCCCGGAACTGTGGGCAAAACGTAACAATCAGTGACCCCGCAAAGCGCGTGCCATCAACCAGGCCGTGTCCGACCGTTTACATGTATCAGCCCAGGGTCTTCACCAAACCCTCTGAGGAAGGTGCCACCATCGCCTACATGAGACAGGAGGCACTGGAGGCAGCCTCACGGTGGCGCCCTTGTGTGAAACTTGAACGTGAAAACTTTATGATGAGGGAAAAATGTAAGAAGATGTCTTTTTGATCCTGGGGTACGAAAAGACTGTCTCAAACCAAACGCAAAAAGAAAACATGAACAGAACAGACTATGCTGGCTAAATTAAGGGCTTCGGTTTCATCACGATACATCGCAAAGTCAAATAACAAGTGACAACTTGGGAGAAGATCGTCATAATGTGACAAAGGATTAATATCCAGAATACATAAACAATTCCTACAACTCAATAGGGAATATGGACAAAGACGCGTCACAGAAGAGGGTTTCTAAGCGGCAAGTAAGCCCAGGAAGGGTGGGTATTAACTACTGCCGGGTGCGTACATGCGACCCGCACTGGGCAGCTTAAAGCAAGAAACACTCGTGACCTCAGTGTCTGTGGCTCAGGAGTCGGGGCGTGGCCGAGCTGGGTGGCCCTGGCTCAGGGTCCCTCATGCTGATGGGAGGGCTGCGGCCTCATCCGGAGGCTGGAGGACGTGTGAGGCTGTCACGTGGCTGCTAGCATTCCTCGCCCAGCTCCCTCTCGGCCGTCAGTGGGAGGCCGCCCTCAGTGCCTCGCCTGCCGTGGGTCCCTCCACGGGGCTGCTCTCAACCCAGCATCTGAGCCGGGCACCAACACCCAGAAGCCGTGTCTTTTGGTGACCCCATCTCAGAAATGGCCTCCCTCCGCGTTTGCTGTGTGGCTTCCTTAGGAGCCAGTCCTAGGGTGCAGCCCACCGTCAGGCCGAGGGGATTATAGAGGGCGCGAAAGCAAGAAGTGGGACCGTGGTGTCATCTTGGACGACGCGACCACTGCCTCATTACGATCAGGGGGTGGACAGCAAACCACAGCAGATGACACTTTACAGCTCCGACGGTGGCAAAAACTGGAAGTCTGACGTTACCGAGGGCAGCGGGGCCCATCCGGGCCGAGAGGCCGCCGCGTCGCGGGCACCGGGCTTTACCTCGAAGTGCGAAAGCAAAAGCCAATCCAGGAAAACCTGGTCGCCGGAAGCGGGACCCCTGAGGGGCCTCCCACCGCCACCTCGGCAACAGCGCAGCCAACGAGAAGCCGCCGCGGCCCAAACTCTCCTCCCCCCCCCCAGGGGCCCCTCCCGACGCCCCTGCTCTCTGAACACTCCGGGCTGGAGAGGGGCTCGCCGGGCGCGCGTGGTTTGCATTCCTCCGCCATTCCCAGAGAAGCCCGTTCTGCTGGCAGCGTCACCGCTGACCGGGGGGTAAGCATCCGCATACCCTCGCACCCCAGCAATTCTGTCCTAGAGAATGTCCCACACCTGTGCACTGAAGACGCAGGCCACAGCGTCTGGCCGGCGCTCTGGGACACCCAGCCGGAGTGAGTGTATAAACCCTGAGGCTTTCACCCGACACCCTCCTGGACAGCAGTGAACACAGTGACGTATGGGAATGCACAACGGAGCTGAGTGACACACAGTATTCCCCGTGTGAACAATGGCCGACGGTCACCGTCGGCAATTAGCCTGCAGTTTAAATCCTGAGTAGCACGGCCACTCCGAGAATCATCGGAGGCCCTCGGAGGCCGCGCTGGGCATCACACGGCAAAGCTGGGAGAAGCTGGGGGTCAGGTGGGCCTGAGCTGAGCGGTCGTACTCACCGAGGTGCTGGCGGGGTCCCAGAGGTCGCCCCGGACTCCGGCTCCTTCACAGCCTGTCCTTTCTCAGCCCGGGCGGCCCAGGTTGCCTTCAGTGGGAAGCGACTCTCGCCCTGCAAAAGACCAGAGGTCAGCGGCTACCGCAGGGAGAGACTGGCTTTGGGAGCCTGAGTCTGCCTGGACATGGGCCACGTGCAGCACGGGCCACCCCCCCAGGGCTCCGGTGATAAAGGACTGAATTCTCTCCCTCTGACGACAGTGCCAATGACGAGATGAGGAGAAATGAACCACAAACTTTTCTACCCAGCGTGGAGTCGGTGGCTGCTGAACTGCCTGTGCTCGGCTGGGGGTGGCTCTCAACCTCTCTCCTGCTCGGCGTCCCCAAAAGAATGTGCACACACAGGAACAAAAGGGAACTAGGTCTGCGGAAACATGGCGACACATTGCAAGAGACAAATCTGTGACACCTGAGCTATACTCGAGTGCTGCGCTGCTTAGCACAGCCCAGCAGGGGCCAGTGTCCCCTCTGGCCCAGCCGGGAAGGTGGCTGGGCTCTAAACCTGAGGCAAAGCCGGGATGCTGCTGGCACAGTTGTGACACGCTGTGGCCAAAGTCCCCCTAGAGGCACTGTTTCTCTGTGCAGTTTTGCAGATCCCTGAATTCTGGGGCCCTTTGGCAGGAGGTTAAGAATCTCTGTTCTAGACAAACGACTCAAGGTGTTCTCAAACACCTGATGAGGAATCTAGAGTCTAGGCTCGGATTGTCAGCAGGGCATTTTAGATAAGATGCAATCTACAGGCTTTACAACTATCTCAGAAACGCCACCTCTGGGACATCGGCCTAAAGAGACAAACTCACAGAGGCCCATGCTTGCACACAGAAGGCTGTTCGACCCGTTTTTTTTTTTTTAAGGCTGACAAGCTGGGCATCATCCAAGAGTCTAATAAGGAATTTGCAATAAACTTTGGCATGGTCACCGTGTGCCCTACAAGTTTTGACAGCAATCTATTTGTCATAGATTGAGAGCAGAGTTCCAAGACCTTTGTACAATATGTCCCAATTTAAAAAGTACAAATAGTTCAGAACACACACGAGTTGCTGGTTGTGGCCAGCTCAGGGTGGGTGGAGTTGCAATTCCATTAAAATTTGGGTTTTTCGCTTCTCTCCAATTTCCAATTTGTCTGCCTTGAAAATGGATTTCCTCAATGTAAAAGCCTTTCCATTCTCTCTTCCCATTCCCTCTTCGAGTCCCCTTTCCTGTTTCATTCTGCTTGAAAATGTTACTTGCGAGTTTAAATATTCTCAGTAAAGTACATGCACTCCATTGCTAAACAAACACTCCACCACTAACTAGGGGATTTGCTGCACAGGCCAGCACTGTTCTGAAAGCCTTGATTACCTGAACATCCACGAGGCCCCAGTCCCAGGTAAATAAAAGTCCTGGGACGGTGAGAATGCAGGTGCAGCTCCGGCCTACCTGGGAGTTAATGGCCCAACCTAAGAAACCACACTTGTTAAGACAGGTGCTCGTCAGGATGGCGGCTATTTAATTTCCACCTTGCTAAATCCCTGGACAGAAAATGCGCGCCGAATGCGCTGAATCCGTGGGCGGCCGTGCCCTTTGGCTTAGTAACGTCTTCATCTGGTTCTTCTGGGACGGTTCCACCTGCCCCAAGGCCCTGCCCACCTCGGGAACGCCTCAGTGCACGGGTTTAAAATGCGATAACCTCCTGTGAACCGCCCCGTCCCCCGGTACCCTAACCCCGGAGCCCTGCCCTCACCCGGCCCTGTCTGTCCCCCGCCCGCGTGGCTTCCACAGGCACCAACCCACCCCGCGGCGGGAGCCGAAACCTCGCGTCCAAGTGGACCAGGGCTCCGTGGCCAGGCAGTGGGGCTCGGGTGGACCCCGCGCCGGCTGTCCCGTGCGGGGTGACCTCGCCGTCGGGCCTGCGAGGTGGTGGGGGGTGGTTAAAGGTGGGACGGGGACTTCACGAGGTGAAGGCGCATGGAAAAGGGCGGAACGGAGTGTGGAGAACGAAGGGCGGTCCACCCAGCCTCAGAATCAAGGGCCCCTCGGAGGAGGGGACAGCCTCGGGGCGAGAAGGGGACGGAGAGGGCCAGGGCCCTGGGGTGGGGCCGACCGGTGCACTGGGGCAAGGACGGGGTCCGAAGGGCCGTGGCTGGGAACGGGCCAGCGCGGAGGGCGATGGGCGACCATGGGAGGCAACCGCTATCGACTGTTTTATTCAGCGTTTTCCGGTCAATCTGCCACCCGCCCTGAGACGCATCACGGAACCTGCCCCGGCCCGGGCGCCCTCCAGGGGCCAGCGCCACCCGAGACGCGCGGCCAGGCCCGGAGACGTCCGGCGGGAAGGTGCCCCGCCCCGGGCGCGCATAACAGGGAGGCCCCGCCACGCACCGACCGGAGCGGCTGCGGAGCGGCGGCCGGCGCGGCAGTCCCAGAGCGTCACCGACGGCGGCCCGGCCGCTGGCCCTCGCGCACGGGGCGCCCACCGGGCCCGACCCCGCCGCGCCGGGCCGGGCCGCGCTCCGCCGGCCAGGGCGGCGGGGGGCGCGGCCGCCCCGCGTCTGCGCCTAGGGGCGCGCGGCATTGGCGGCGGGCCGGCCGGGGCGCGCCCGAGGCGGGGTCCGCGAGGCGCCGAGGAGCCCGGGGGGTCGAGCGGACAGCGCCTCACCGTGGGGCGGCCATCGTCCCTCCGCCCCGCTCGGCGCCGGTCCGGGCCCGGGAGCGGGGCAGCCGCGGGCGGAGGTGCTCGCTTCCGGCCGGAAGTGACGCGCCGGAAGCCGACGGCGGTCCCGCGGCCCCGGTGCCCCGAGGACTTGGTTCCCCGCGTAAGCCCCGAGGCCGGGGCCGGGGCCCCGGGCGCCCCTGCGTTCGTGCCCGGCACCTCCCGCCGCCCTCTGGCCCAGGCGCCGGCCCCCGCGCCCGGAGCGGCTGCCGCGTTTCGCTCTCGGGAAACAGTACATCGCGCTCAAGCGGGCCTACGTGTCCCCCCGGGCGTGGTGTCACTTCCCACGGTTGCAGCTACCCGCAGCCATAGAATATTCAACGGGAAACCCCAGAAATTAGCGGTTCATAAGTTAGATTGCGCGCTGGTCTGAGCGGCGCGATGAAAGCCCTGGACACCCCGCTCCGTGCAGCAGGCAGGAGAGCGGCCCTTGTGCGGCGCCCGCTCGTCACTCAGCCCGCTGGTGTCAGGTCGGCCGCCGCGTGTGGCACAGCTCGTGTTCAAGTCGCCCTTGCTTTCCTTAATGACAGTGCTAGAGCTCAGGTGTGGTGATGCCGGCCATCCGGACGTGCCACAGAGAAGCCGCAGTGTGCTTCCTGTAAGGGACCAGATGTGTCTGTGTGAGACACCAGCTCCCCCGCGCTCCCATTCGGGTGTGCAGAGGGCTTGGCTGGCCGAGGAGGGCCCCTGGGGCTGGTCTGGGGCCTTGGCCTGAAAATGAAAATGATAGAAAGAAAGCAAATGTGAAATTAGCATTTACATACACGCGCCCCTTGGACCATGACAAAATGTGCGTTCGTCACCCTTAAACTGAGTAGTCACGAGGACATAATTTTCTGGAACAAAGTTCACAGGTGGATTTTTCGACTTTGCCCAAAACCCTTGAGATGCTTAATGACTGTCCAGCCGTCCTGGTTGATGCTGGTGAGTGAGTCGTTTGTAAACAAGTAATTTAAAAAAACAAATTTATAAAATCTCTCAATTTTTACAGCAAAATTTCTTGCATTTTTTCTGGGATGGTGCATTTTAATAATCTTGAGACGATGTCAGAGGAGCCAGGGCACCTTGCCCCCCAGGCAGGCCCCCAGCCTGGAGGGCCATGCTCCTACCCCTCTGGGCTCACAGCTGGCCGCTGGGCAGCGCTGCGTGGCCTCTGGTCACTGCCGGAGGCAGCCTTTGCTGCACAGACGCGTTTCCAGAGTTTGTATCCTGCTTCGCTCACATTCTTGTCTCTAAATACAGTGAGTCCTCACTTAACATCGGCGTAGTTTCTTGGAAACTGTCAGCAACTTTAAGCAAATCGATGTATAACGAAACCAGTTTGACCCCTAGGCTAATCGATGAAAACAAGAGTTCAGTTCCTATGGCATATTTCTGGTGACCAGAACATCACCAAACTTAGACCAAAAATACTTCTAATATTAAACACTGAAATAAATGTGGGCCATGCGTATGCTTAAGAAAAAATGAACAAAAACAAGATTATCTTCCAGCCTGTTGACTCCAGTTCAGGGCTTAGGGTGGCCGGAGCCTCTCCCAGCAGCTCAGGGTGCAGCGGGGACCCACCCTGGACAGGATGCCCACTCAGGGCCACTCACATCTATAGTCAGACGGTACAGTGGAGACATGCCATTCACCTCCATGCACATGTGGGACGTGGGGCGACCCACGTGGACCTGGGAGAAGATGTGCACCCCGCACAGCCCGCGGCCCCAGCAGGAATCGGCTTTTCCCCACGCCAGTGTTATGCCGTATTTGTAGGAACATTGTTTGCGACCTGTGAAGGGAGCGAGTGACATCACTATTGGGCCGTGGCTGATTTTCAGCTATGAGAGAAGCCACAACAATGGATCTGTGCTTTTTTAGCCGCATTTTACTGGAGTTTTGGCTGGATTCCCAGAAGTGGAATTTGGGGTGAAAGAACTTGGACCGTCAGCTTCAAGTGTGCCCGGTCAAGCCTCTGCTGATGGGCACACCTGGCCGGCCAGGGAAGGAGGCACCGAACGGCCCGCGCAGCTCCGGGGTGCACGGCCCCGGCTGGCCGACTGGTATCTGCCGACCACGAGGGCCTAACTGGGGGCCGGGCGCCCTCCCCGAAGGCTCCCCGGCTCGGGCTCGGACGACATTCAGTGGTGATTTTCCAGAAGGCAAGAAGGTGAGCGTCCACAGTGGGTTCTTCCCTGCCACCTTCACGGGTCAGCTTCACCCGGGCTCTGCTGTCTGCCTCCCGACCCCTGCCCCTCGCCCTCCCCGCCACAGGCTTGGTCTGGGCCTGGGCCCTGGCCTGACAGTGGTGGCTTCAGCTGGGTGAGACGGACACCTGCCGCCCAGGGGCCAGCGAGGGCAGCGGGGAAGTGCAGACAGGGTCCTGATCCAGCAGGTGGAAAGCGGGTGCAGAGCTCTGCCCCGCGCCACTGGACCCCGCCAGCACAGCCGGGAAGCACTGGCCAGCACCATGTCATTTCCTGGCACCTGGTGTCTGCCTCCTGACTGCGGTCCCTCGGGGGCCGGGGAGACCCCTGCCAGGCCCACATTTAGATCTCCGTGCGTTGTCTCGGTGTCTTCAGTCTTAAACAGTCACCATTTGTCAGGCCTCCTCATCTCGGGGGCTCATGGGTGCCTTCACTTGCTTCCCCTAACTGTGGCTAACGAGGCTGTGACAGACAGAAGGGACAGCAGGTGCCCACGCATCAGGAGCTCCTGCTCTGTTCCTGCGAGCCTTGCCCCGTTGGGCAGCCCACTGGGAAGGGATTTCATAGACCTAAGCACAGTCCTGAGCGGTGGACCTTCAAAACTGGCCAGGGGCAGTGCCCCGAGCAGGGCACGCAGCAGGCCTGGGTGCTAGCCAGGCTCACCATTGGGTGAGGTCGGGTGGGATCTGCCTGGGCCTAGCCCCGGCCCCATCCAGGCTTGGTGCTGGCCTGGGCATGGCCCCTGATACCAGGGCCGCTCACCACCTGGTCCTGAGGGAGGAGCAAGAGTGGACATGTCCAGCTGACCTTGGTTCCCTTCGGTCACAAGTGGGACCTGAACCATCCCCCTTGGCCCTCCCTGGGCTGCTGGGCTGTGGAGAGCCGAGGCTGCCCGGTTCCAGAATGACACAGGGCTTTTTTGAGCTTCCTTCCCAGGGCTGGGGTCCAATCTAGGACATCGAGTGGTGGCTGGGACCCCCAAGTCCTGGGGTGGCTAAGGAGCCCTTCTGGACACTGCCCTGGGTCCCTAGATGATGCCCACTCTATCAATGTCTGGGCTTTTGGAAGAGAAGGCAGACTGATGCCAGTCACACCAGCTACTGCCTAAGCCAACTGTCCCAACAGCCAGAACTTGTCCAGTGGAGGGTTGCACCTGCAGGCCCCTCAGCCAGACTCACCCAGAGGTAGGGGGCAGTTGCAGTGCCTGTGACTTGTCCCGATCAGCAGGCAGGGAAACAGGCTGCGGAAGTCTGCAGCCCAAGGTCACAACGGGCAGTGCCACAGCAGCCGAGTGTAGGCTACTGACGCTGTCCCACACTCAGCACAGGGGGCCCTCCTCACTGTGGGGGACAGCAGGGTATACGGACCTCCAGGGCAGCTGCCGGGAAGAACAGCCCGTGGGCAACCAGGGGTGCGCACTCCCCACTCCCACGCCTGGCAGCCTGGCCCCGGCTGACCCCACCTAGCCTGACCCTGGCGGAGGCACCCACAGCCCCCACCCCAGGTTCAGCCTCTGGTCTCCCTGGGGCTCCGCCACAGCTGGGGGGTGTGCCCTGCAGGCTGCCCTTCCTGGAGCAGGGCTGAAGGTCAAGGTAGCAAAACCAAAGGGGTCTGAGCTGTCTCACTGCATCAGGCCAGCATCCGGGGAGCAGTCCTGGTGACCGAGGGGCTGTATTGATCTCACTGCTCACATGGCCAAGGTCAGGCAGTCCTTCCTCAACCAGAGGCGTCCGCAGGCCGGCCAGGGCAGGGTGCGCCACTGGCTGGGGCTGCTCGTCCGGAGTTTCTGTGCCTCAACCCCTTCGCTGTGCTCCCCAAGGCCGGACGGTCAAGGCCTGAGGTCAGCAGGCTTTGCCAAAGAGCGATCCTGTGAGCAGTGCCCATGCCCACCAGAGACAGCCCCTCGGGCCCAGACTCTAGCCCCTGGGTTGGGCCCCTGCTCCTTGAGCGGGGGCGCTCTGCCAGCAGAGAGGTCCAGTCCCAGCCTGAGGTCTGAGCGCCGGAGCCCTGAGTGCGGCCTGCGGCCTGTTTCACATGCGGACAGGCTGACCCAGATGTACCTGTTACCCGCGGACCAGGCCAGCTGAGCCCCTGCCCGGGGGCGGGGCAGCAGACACCTGGCAGCAGCGATGCACCTGTGCAGCAGGAAGGCGCTCCGGGGGGCCGGGCAGACAGACTGCACGCGGCCAGTCACTGGCTTCTCCCGGCTCTGGTCTGCCCAGCTGTGTCCATGTCTGCGGTGCCCACTTGGCTCCTGGCAAAGCCTTGTCCCACGCCAAGGCCTGGTCCACACGAGGCCACAGGAACAGGAAAAGGACAGGGAGGAGGGAGACAGGAGTTCCGTGCCCACCCCCACAGGCCTGGCTGGAGCCGTGGGTAGGGACCTCGCAGCCTCTGGGGCCCTGGGGGCTGCAGAACTCAGGAGCCCCTCCTGGAGGCCCCCTCCGGTCCCTCAGGGCAGCGTCCTGCAGGCTTTGCCTCCCCTCTGCCCTCTCTGCAGGACAGGAGGCCATGCCCACAGCCCCACCCGGGGACACCTGCCTAGCCCGGGCCTGGCGGAGCACCTGGGCCAGGATTCAACGTGCGGGCTGCCCAAACAGGACCCCATCTCTCCCACACGTGCCAAGGGCACATTCTCGGTGTCCATGGACTCCAGAGGCCCCAGCCCACCTCCCTCAGTGTCCCTGAGGTGACTGCAAAGAGCCAAATGAAGTCACTAAACCCAACTTTTAAACAAGTCTGTTTATTGAAAGGATCTGAAAATAGTAATAAGGCTTTCGACATTTAACAAATTTTCAGGATATTGACAATATTAAACATTAAGAATTTACTTCAAAAAACCCAAAGCCTTGTAGATCACCCCAACATCATGCTGCTCCAGGACTAGCACTTGCTCTCTCGTCTGAGCAAGTAACCTGGGTTCCGAGTGCCACTGTCCTCCGGACCGGAAGCCCGGTGAGAGCCCGCCCTGGCCCAACCCTGGGCCGAACGCTGAGCACACAAGGGTCCAGCTGCCGAGGTACCCAGAGGGACAGGATGGGGGCACAGCACTTGACCAACACGCGCCGACGGCGGAGTTGCTCAGGCTGCAGAGCCAGCTCTGTAGACCCGCTGTGGGTGGCCGCGCGTGTGGCCCTGGACCCTCCACGCGGACGAGGCACAGCCCTGCCCATCGCTCCAGAGGTGGGGCCTGGGGCAGGCGCCCAGCCCTTCCCTTCTTGTCGATTTAGCAAATGGAAATGCAGCTCAAAGACAAATCCCTCAAAAACAGGCCCGTGTTTAGGACACCTGCCACGCGAGCAGCCAAGGCCACGTGCAGTCCGAGTCTCATCTCCGACCACGGGCCCCACGCACACGCGTGTCCCACCCGGCCGACCGAGGGAAGAGCGCGTGCCGGACGACGCGGTCTCCTTGTACCCTGGGCCCCCAGGGAGAAGCACGCAGAACCGACACGGAAGGTCACCGTGCTCACCACGTGGACCCCTTTGTCCCAGTGTTCTTGCTCCAGCTGCGAAGGACCACGGCTTGCTGAGCCAGCCGTCTCCCCCACCTGCAGCGGCCGTGCTGGACTGGACAGGTGGTCCCAGCACCGTCACACAGAACACGCAAACACAGAACGGGGCTCCGTTCACGACAGGGCGAGCCCTCTGAAATCTTCAGTGCACGACAGAATCTGCACGTGAGCATTTCAGAGAGTTTAGAAGAATCTGTAAAAAGTGTACACAGGATTTAAAACACCTTCCAGGGCACGGGGGTGCCGACCCTGAATCGTAAGGAATGTGCGGGCTCATGGGCCACCTGTGGCACCCAGCGGCACCTGCCGCACGAGAGCAGGGGTAGTTGACAAGGGCCAGGGGACCAAGGCAGGAGGGCCCGGGCAGCCTCAGTGCAGCCCCTGAGGGGACGCACGGGCCCAGCCCTGCCACAGGGGTGCTAAGAAAAGGTGCAGGCCTAAGGGGAGAACCGCGGCGGCTGAAGAATGGTTTTGGGCTGTAAGACATTTATTTTCAACACCTAAGAAAAAAGTCATCCATTCCGATTCCCTCTGAATTCGATCAGCTGATTTACGGAAGTTCCCTGGCCCCTGCCCTGGGGACAGGCTCTGACAGATGGGCGTGCGGTGCTGGCCTCAGAGCTCCGGCCATCCCACGGCTCCCTCGGCTTAGTTAGAAATGCAAAAATAAGTCAGATTTAAAATGTTAAAAAATGGCTGATCTGGTCAACAAAAGGCAGATTCCAGGCTCCTCCTCTGGCTGCAGACAGGAGCGCCGTGACACCTGAGGCCTGCACGTGTGTGACCGTCCACGGCACGTGTGCAGGTCGGCCTGCCCCACGGGGCGAGCAGGGGGAGGCAGAGAGGGAAGGGGGCATGAAGGCCTCGGGGCTCTGGGACCCCGAGGGCGTGGCAGGAGCGCGGGGCTAGCCCTGGCCGTCACCGTCGCCCACATCCTCGCCGTCCTCGCCCTCCGTGAAGTGGGCCTGCCTCTTCCGCACGTTCCAGTGCAGACACTGGGCCAGGCTCTCAAACCAGTCGCTCACAGGATCTCGGACGCAGATGGAGGGGAGCGGGTAGCACGAAGTGGTGATGCTGATGCTGGCGGGAGGCAACACGGCCCAGGTGAGCCAACGGCTCCCGACGGACGAGCGGTGCCCGGGCCGCCGGCCACCTCGGCCCTGCCTGTGTCACTTGCTGAGTGGCCTGGCCCCAGTGGTACTGTGTAAGTCCCGAGACAGAGCCATGGGCCCCCTTAGCCCACCCTACTCCATGAAGAGGACCCCAGAGGGGATGGCAAGGAGGGTGAGGGGACAGAGCCGACAGGTACAGCCAGCACGGCCCGAGTCGGTGACTACAGGTACCGCGGAACGTGGGGCCACGTGTGGCAACCTGACAGGCATGGGTTCCCCGATGTGACACGTGAGACAAGGAACCCTCCAGGCTCTCGGTGATACATTTTGTCTGCGGGGCCTACACCTAACTCCTCACGCGCGCTCCAGCCCTGCAGCCCACCTACCTGTCTCCATGGCGGATCTCCTGTCTCTTTCGTCCGTCAAAAGACACCCAGGCGGTGTTTCTTGCTTCTGGTGACAACATGATCTGAAAGTGCCAAGCGGGACAGTTGTGGACTCGAGTGTGTGCAGCTGAGCGCCTCGGACCCCCGCCTGGAGCGGCGCCGTCCGGGAGGGACCGGGCAGGCGTTCACAGCACCCACCACGTGCCAAGGCCAGTTCTAGGCCTTGAAGGCGTTAACTTGTGTCTCGCTAACATTCAGCCCTGGGGAGCAAAGGACAAAGTCCACCCAGGCCCGGAGTCACCAACCACCTGCCCGCAGCTGGAAACACAGGCTCCAACTCAGAGTTCAAACAGACACAGACCCAACTGCCAGGGCTCATGGCTGGGTCACCCCCACCTGGGGCCCCGATGTGGACAGGCCCCACCCCATGAGGGCCGCTCACCCTGCCTGAGAGGCTGGCCCCCTCCCCAGCAGACCCTCGGCAGCATGAGCCTAGCAGGGGTGAGGACTAGGAGGTCCTTCCCAGCACTCAGCAAGGTGGGCCATGGCCTGGGGACAAGGTCGCCTTGGGCCAGAACAGGTGGTCAGTACTGCGGGCTCAAGGCTGTCAGCTCATGCTGGAGAAGGGGGAGGGGTGGGCTCTGACCTTCAGCTCGACCCCTGCAGGGACCACGATGGGCCGGAAGGACAGCGAGTGGGGGCAGATGGGCGTGATCATGATGGCCGGCACATTCGGGTGGATCATGGAGGCCCCAGCTGCAGCCGCGTACGCTGTGCTGCCCGTCGGGGTGGACACAATCACGCCTGGGGACAGGCCACAGGTTCGCTCTCCGTGCTCCGCGTGAGGTTCCCAGGGCGCCCGGAACGCACCCAACACCCACCTACCGTCTCCCTGCACTGTGGTGATGAGGTGCCCATCCAGGTAAACGTCCACGTTGGACAGGTAGGAGGAGGGGCCTCTGTCAATCACCACCTCGTTCAAGACCTGAGGGCAGCGAGGCCACCGCGCACTGAGGGGCTGTGTCTGCCCTGCCGGCGGCTGGGCTGCTCGTGGGCTCTCTGGAAGGCCCTGAGGATGGGGGCCTCCCCGCTGGGGTCCACCCAGAGCCCGCCCACCCTGTGCCCCTCCTCTAGGCCAGAAGACAGGGAGGGCAGGGCTTGGGGACCCACTGAGGGACCTGTCCACAGACCTGGTACTGCATGACCTGCTTTCCGACTTCAGAGTCCAGGTCTGCAGCCAGCGCCCCGTTCTTGCTGGTCCCGTTGGGGACAGCCAGCTTCTTCCCTCTGAGCTCCTTCACAACCTTGACCTTCAGCCGGCTCCGAAGAACAATAGCTGCGTTCCCTGGGGGCCCGGACGGGTCACACCAGGGGAGGTCAGCAGGGATGGGGTGACACCCCACAAGAAACAGAGAACCTCCCAACGAGGCACCCCCTTTTCTTCTGCCAGAATGAGGGCATCACCCTCGTGTCTGCTGGAAGGTCAACCAGGGCACTCAGGGAGCGCGGCGGCTCCTGCCCAGGACCCACCCGCGCCACCCACAGAGGCAGGGTGTCTGTACCCCCAAAACATAGAAATTCTCGAACCGCAGAACATGCAGGTGTCACTCTAGACTCGGTGGGACACTCCGACCCACACGGGATGGCAGGCCCTGCCCAGGGCCGCGACTCACCCTGTATCACCTGAGTGACTTGGGCCTGAAAGTTCTCGAAGCTGAAGGGGGTCAGGAAGCCCAGGGAGCCCAGGTGGAACGCCATGACCGGAGGCACGCTGCCCTGCGGACCGGCAGGGTGCTCACTCAGCTGGCCCGTCCACGCGAGTCACCCAAGTCACCCCCAGCACCAACCGGGCCTTGCCCCGACCATCTGTGGAAGGGGCTGACGCTACGCGGGTGGGGGGGCGCGGTGTCCCAGTGGGGGCAGGGCTGGGTGACATGCGGTGACCACACACGGGGTCGGTGGGATGCCACGGAGGCCCGGAGGAGAGACAAAGACAACGAGACCGATCGGGCCACTGGCCAGGGGACAAGAAGGAGCGGTGGCCGCGAGCGCCGGCGGCCGGCACCCGGCCGGGTCTGGGGAGGCCAGATGACCCTGACAGGAACGGCGGTGGGGGGAGAGTGGACTCTTGGTCCCCTCAGGGGTGGCTCTGCAGCCCCTGCCGGTGAGGACGGGGGCCACGGGGGGAGGTGAGCGCGGCAGGGGTTGGGTCACCCCCAGCGCCGAACGCACAGTATTCGGGCTTCCCGGGTCCACACTGCCTGCGGCACCCGACCGTGCCCCAGTGGCCGCCCTGCCCGCTTCCAGGCCCTCTCCAACGGCCTCCACGCCCAACCTGCGAAAGGCCCCAGCTGGGTCCATCCAGGACGGCGGGCTGGGCTCGGGATGACCGCACCGGGCTCCGTGCAGACCCTCGCCCCCTCGCACCTCCTGGCGTCGCCCCCACCCCCAAGGCCCTGGAGGCTCGGCCCACGCGGTGCCGGCGCTCCTCGCGGGCTCCGTCTGCCTGGCCCCTGCCCCACTCACGGGGCAGCCGCGTCGGCCCGTCCCAGCCTGACGCGCCGGAGCAGGCACAGCACGCGGCCTATCCGTGAGCCTGACCTACCGCCAAACGACCGAACGTGTGCGCCAGGCGGGGGCGCCGACCGCTGCGGCAGGAGGCGCGCCGCCGGGGCCGCGGGGGCCTCACCTGGAAGAGCGAGGAGGCGTAGAGCAGGGTGCCGTCCCCGCCCAGGCAGATGATGAAATCGATCTGGTTGGAAATGTCGTCGTAGTCTGCGGAACGACAGGGACAGTGTCACGGCCGCCCGCGCCCGCGCCCGGCACAGACCCCTGGGGCAGCTCACCTTCTCTGAAGGTGCAGAACTTCTTCTTCACTGGCCCGAAGCTGTCATCGCCCACGATGGCAGGGTCTTCTAGAACCTTCTTCTCCACGTACACGATCATGTTGTTCTCCTAGAAGGCAGACCGGCACATCAGCCCCACGCCGCTGTCGGGCGTCTCGTGATGGGGAACGGGTTTGTGCCTTGGCTGCACACTGCTGCCACAGCAGACCGCTGCCCGGCCGTGACGAAGGCCGCTGTCCTGAAGGGAGTCTGCTGACGTCACTGGTCCTGGAGCTGGACACATGGAAACCCGGGCAGGAGGCCAGCCCTGTGCCCTCTCTCTCCTGCACCCCCCGGCAGAGGATGGCAGAGGGTCCTGGGCTGCCCAGCCCCACCCCCGCTCACCTGCATCAGGTACACACAGAGCTCCTTGAACGGCTGCAGCAGGCTGGTGTCCTGGATCTTCTTGATGACGAGCACGCTCTTCGGGGACTTGTTCCACGTCAAACGCTGGCTGGCAGGGTCCTGGATGTGCCTTGGAGGGGAGAGGGGCGTTCACTCCGGGACCGGCGCCGTGTCCCTGGAAGTGTGGCTCTGGTGGCAGACAGGCCCCCGCTCACTGTGCCTGGCCGAGCCCCGCCCCCCAGGCACCTGGTGGCCCCCGACACACGTGCTTGTTCCTTCAGCTCCTCACGACCCTCGCTGCCAGCGCCACTCACAGACCTGCTCCAGGATCAGCCCGAGCCTGCCGCCCTTCGCCTGGTGCCCTCCTTGCTGCCGGTGGGACGCCAGGCTTCGCAAAAACACTGAATCCAGCCGACTATGGACCCTGCCCCTGGAGACCCCGGCACGAGCTTCTGGCACCCCCATGTCGGCACCACTGAAGGAACAACTCGGCCGACCCTCAAGTTTTAGTTAAAAACCAGTTAAAAGACAGTGGCAGGATTTGGGGGCAGTGAAACGGCTTGTGTGATTGTCATGGTGGATACATGTTACTATGGGTCTATGCGACCACAGAGCGCACAGTACTGAGGGTCCTAACGTAAAGGGGTCCCTGAGTGATGAGGTGTCAGCTGTGGGTGCTGACCGTGGGGAGGCTGTGTGTGGGGCGGGGGACACATGGGAAATCTCTGTGTCTGCCTCTCTATTTTGCTGAGACCCTAACATTGTCCTGTAAAATTTTTAAAAAAGCCAGTGTGGGTCCTGCCCGAGAACGGCAGCCCCCAAGTCCCTGAGGCGCTGTGACGCGGACCGGCGCTGTGCGGGCCGGCGTGCGGAGGCCACACGCGTGGTGGTGCGTGGTCCACGCTGAGGGGAGGAACCCCCCGGGCAGAGCCCCCAGCTATGACTGCGATTACTGTGCACGGTGGGCACGTCCTAGCCTGGACGGGAGCAAGCTGGGACTCGCGTGGAGAGCAAGGTCGGAGGTCGGCGTGTGGATGAGCTGGCCACCGTGGTCAGCACACACCTCGCCCGCTTGGAAACCACGCTCACAGCCGCAGGACATGCAGCCAAGGACCCTCCATGGAGGCTGCGAACCTGCCCAAGGGCCACAGCTTCCTGACGACTCGATGGCCCCCTGGCAACTTCCAAAGCTGTGACTTGAACCACTAGTACCAGTGGTGGCATGTCCGGCCTCAGCCCGTCACTCGCCCTTTGTGGGCACCTATCTCTGCGAGGGAAGGGGTCACTCGCAACATCTCCACGAGCCGCACCGCCTGCCCGGGTCCCACGTGCGCTCATGAGGAGCAGACAACTGGCTTGCGCACGGCCTTCCCATCATGCTTTGCTAAGGACAGGCGTGTAACGCACACTGCCCCCCACTCTCCCAGTGGTGCGCCGGCACCATCGCCCCAACTTCCGTGTCCTCAGAACTGGAAGCGAAACACCGCCCTGAAGTGTTAAGGGCTACACAAGACAACTAAGTCACAGGAGTGTCGCGCGCGAAGACCGCGGCGCAAACCACAGCCCTCTTCCCTGATCTCCCACTTAAAACAGTCCCCAGGGTCACCTTCAATAGCAGAGGCCAGACCTGTTGCCCCCCTCTGGCCACAGCGGCATGTCTACCTGAGCGGCCGCTGGGACAGGCAGCGGGGGAGGAGCTCAGGCCTGGGCAGGGGGGAGAGGCAGGCTCATCGCCCTCTGCACCGCCCCAGGCCCTGGAGTGGGTGTGGCGGCTCGCAGCCCTCTGCCCGAGCCAGTGGGAGTCTGACGGGCGGTCCAGGCCCCCTCCCCGCTGACCCAGGCAGGCTCAGTCTCGCCCTGCAGGGGCCTGGCGCCAAGGGGTCGCTCGACTTCCTGCTGGGTCCCTGCAAAGTGAGACACGAACCCTTCCCTGGCACACAAGCGATGGGTACCAGATGGGAGAGTGGGGATACCGAGAAGCCTGGCAGCTGGCCTACCCCAGACACTTGTAAGCCAAGAGCGATCGGGTGCTGGCAGTTCCGCGTTTAGACGTACGAGAACGTACGCCGGCACGCGCGGTGGAAGTTCAGACAGGAAGTGCAAGGCTCTGACCGATCTCTCTCCCGAATCTCACTTTGAACGTCGGGAGAAAAGCTGGGTCCGTGCCCGTGAAGCCCTGCCCCACCCAGCTGCGGTGCTGGAGGCGTTCAAGGAGGAGAAATGGGGTCCCGTCCCCCCAGCTGACAGTGCTGGGCGCAGGGCCTAGGAGGGATAGAGCAAGTTGCTCATCCTCGACCCCCGTTTGCAGTCCTGGGGACACTTTTGGAGCACCCCTCTCCAAACAGCCCTGCCTGGCCTCGGGGAGCAGCTCAGATGCAACCTGAGCCCCCACTCGAGGCTCACGAAGCCAAAACACACAGACGGCTCGGCTGGGAGTAGGCGATGGCCACTAAGATGGGATTGTGACAGGCCGTCCAAGGTGGCACTTAAAACGATGTGAGTGACGAGGACAGAACAGCTCTGCCAAGACCAGGAAAGGCAGTTCCCCAGGTGGCCTGGAGGTGGCAGCACAGGCACCATCACAGTTCCTAGAGCTGGCTGTGGCCCTGTGCAGAGGGATCGTGACCTGTGGCCTGGCTGTGACACTGGGGTGACGGCTGCAGGAAGGCGGAGGGACCCTCAGCAGCCTTAGTCACAGCAGCACAAGAGCCGGCGCCCTTATCACCTGCAGTCGGTGAACCCCCGCGGCTCCCCCAGGAGGAAGGGACGCTACTGGGGCTCTGCAGGAAGCCGGGTGGGGCAGCGAGCCCGCCACAAGGCACTGGTCATGGCTGCCGGAGCTGAGATGGAATCCTGACTCTCCTTCACACAAAGCGCGACGTCGGGCAGGTCACCTTAGTGTTCTGCTGAGACAGTGACAGCCAGAGGCCCGCATGGAGCTCCACTAGGGTTCGCCCCTCTGGAACCGCCAGGCGGGCGAGGCGGGCGAGGCGGGAGGCAGCAGGGTCAGCGAAATCGCCCTAACTGCCTGGTGTTTAAACGGCATCCCACCCAGGCGCCGGGGTGCCCCAGGCCCGCTGCCCTCAGCGGCCACCGAGTGCAGACGTTCTGACAGCAGCACCTGCAAAGCGGCGTCTCCCTCAAACAGGGGAACTCAGGTTCTCAAGAAAGCCAATTACTATCTTGCATTTTAAAAATAATTAAAGGAGAAACATTTGACCCATTAAACACGTTAGTAGAAAATATCTCATTTTTCCTGCTGGAGTTTTTATACGAAAAACAAAGAAACACCTCTGTCTCAGCAGACGCGCCCCACCCACAGTCTGGGGCCCCAGAGGCCTGGCATGCAAGGGACCTGGCACCCATGTGCCAGAGCCTTGCGCAGCACGGGGCCCGGGGGCTGGCCCTGCACACTCACATGATGGTCTGGGGGTTCTGCAGCACGCAGGCCTTCGGTCCGAACGTGGTCACTGGGCACGGCCCGTGTAGGGAGCGGGTCCTCCTGTGGGAAAAAGGCAGTGTGAGCCCCGGCTAGGACACACGCGACAGGGCGCAGGCTGTGCCACGTCTCAGAGGCGGCTCTGCCCAGATGACATTAGCCGCGTCCCTGTCCAGCACCCAGGGTGGACCTGGAAGATTCCGCCCCTCTCTGCAGAGCTGATGTGCATGCCACAGACCGTCCAGGTAGCCACAGAACCTAGAGGTACACGGGACACATCCAGAAATGCTCCTGAGAACAAGGACCCAGCCCCGAAGGCAGGACCACGCCATCTGGGGACAGGCCTGGAACCTGAATTCATGCATGGGCTCTCAGCAGGCCTGTCTGAGGACCAGTCGTAGGTCTACACTTGGGAACCAGGACCTCAGACGCCATCCCCAGGGACCTCGGGGGGAAGCTGACAGACACGCTCACTCTGAGTTGTGCTGCCAACAAGGGAGATGCCACCCGAGGGCCCAGCTTTCTAGTAACTGAAAAGCAACTGACAAGGCCACAGTCAGATCTTGGGGACGCTACTCGGCTGCCCGCCCTCTCCTGTCCTTGGGAATCCAGCACCCACCCTGGTGAGGGGCCAAAAGAACAATGAGGACACCCCTAAGTGACAGGGCAGAGGGCGTGTTCACCTCCAAAGAACACCAGCCTCCAATGGCTCACCGGGCCCCTGCACACCAGAAACACTGCCACAGCCAGCCAAGCGGGGCCGGCAGACTTGCTTTTGTCTCCAATCCCGTATTTCAGGGTTCAACGAACCCAGATCTCAACGCAGACTAACTTTGAGGCCCGGTGGAGGCGGCCAGCCTGAGAGTCCTGGAGGCTGGCTACAGGCTGAATGTCACTGCCCAGGGCCACACCGAAGGCCACCCCCAGGCCGCCCCGACGGAAAGTTCTCAGATCTGCATCTACAGGGTTCATCTAAGTCAGTGTTTCGAGAGAATTCTGCTCGAGAGCCAGCTGTGACTGGGCCTGCCCGCGTCTCCCGTCCCAACACCTACAGGCAGAGGCACCTAATGACTTGCTGCCACCATGCCAGGTTCAGTGTCCTCTGAGAGAGAAAAGTTATGCAAACCCCACAAAACCACACGCATGGGGCGGTGCTGCTGGGATCCAACACTGCGGCATGTGGCCCAGAGGCGGAGGGGCGACTGACACTCAGGATGCTGTCACAGTTGGGAGAAGTTGCTGCCAGCCTGCAGGCTACAGCCACCTCTCCCCTACACATGGGCTAGGACCTTCTACACAGAAAACGGTGCCAGCACCTCGTCCCCAGCTGCCACCTACCGGGAAGGGCCCGTGGGCTTTTCCACCTCACCTGACACCACTGCGCTTCTACCCCCGACGTCCCCTTGCATTTCAGATGTGATCCTTGTTTCAGTGGCAACGCTCATCCTGGCAGCTTCTGAGACGCCCCATGTTTACTGACTCCAAGGCCAGAGCCGGCAGCGCAGCCCGTGGTTGCTCAAGCGTCTTGTGCAAGGGACGCGAGCAGGTCAGGCCGCTTATACAACAGCCCTGTGGCCACACTCGGCTGGAAGCCGGCCCGCTGCCCTGGCAGGTGGCAATGTCCCCCTGCACCGACACGCCGAGAGCCCTCCGTACCTGAACTCCTTGGTGCTCGCCAGGGCGGGTGAGGCGGACAGGCTGCGGGCCTTGGCCCGACCCCGGATGGGGGCGCCGAGCACCCAGTCCTCGTCCCCATGGCACGCGGTGCAGCGGTACAAGGTGGTGTCTGCGCTCAGCCCCTTCCTCCGGGTTGCCTTTTCCTGCTCCGTCTCCATCGCTGACGAGCAAGGGCTTCGGTCGGACGAACACAGGTCCCTTGATTGAGCAAAATGAAGGAAGGAAGGAAGGAAGTGTGCACAAAGCGCCATCTACACACGCACTGCGTCTGCTCCGTCGGGAGACGGCGCTTCCACCCAGAACCCAGACTCATTCAAGACTCAGAACTCGCCTGTGGTTTTCCACGACTGTGAGAAAATAAGGAAGCACCTTTGGGCGAGGGTTCTGGCGTCCCTCTCGGGAAGCAGGGAGGGGACACGGCAATTAACACAGAGAGGCCCGGGTGATGCGGTTTTCAGCGCAGCCCAGGACAGCGGAGGGAAGGCGGTTAGCAAGGCCGGCGGGCCGGGGCGCAGCAGACTCCGCGCCCTGCAGACAGCCTGCATTTCCCATCCAGCGCCGATCAAACGCGCCAAAACGGACCTACTTCAGCCTCAAAGAAAATTCCAGCTTCCAAAGTGCAGGCAGAGAGCAGCTTATCCTCCGACCGCAACGCCACAGAACCAGGGACAAGGGCAGAGGCGATTTCATCCGACCCCGGGAGCAACTGGACTTTCTTTTAACCAACCCAGGGCTCAAAAGGACACTGACACTAATGTGACAGCACGTCGAAAAGAACAGTGTAAACATGGACCCGAGGCCCGAGCCGCCCCGGAACCTGTGCTGAAACGCTGGAGAATCAAGAGCGACGAGCGGAGACTCACTGACCAGGCGAGGGAAGGGGTGAAACACGCCCGAGACAGGCAGGAGGGGAGAGGGACGCGGGCGGAGGTCGACGCAGAGACCGAAAGAGCACAGTTTGGAAAAAACCGTGAGGACGTTCGGATCGAGGGATTGGAAGAACCGCACTCACCGGAAAACCTGTGTCAGAGAGTAATTTTCTGAGAAAATTCCCGACTGACTCGACAGGGGTTACAGATCCCCACAGCGGCGGCTGGAGGCGGGGGGTCTGCCTGTCCTTCCCAGGAAGCCGAAGGGGCGAGCAGAACAGGATGGGCTTCTCGCTTAGGGAGACCCCGACGGGCGCCCCAGGCGGGACCCTGCTGGGCAGCGCGCCACACGAGCCACCTCACCGTGCGAGCGAGCAGCGGAACCGAGGTCGTGACGGACACGAGGAGGCCGGCCGGCCTGTCTCCCAGGGGAGGCGGATGCCGCGCCAGGAGGATAAAGTGAGGTGCCGCAGAGGAGGGCGGGGTGTGGGGTGTGGGGTACAGGGCCTCCATGTTAGGGTCAGAGGCGACTGGGTCCCCGAACACGCACTGCCCCTGCCTGTCGCAGTCACCGGACGGGCTCTGGGACAGCCGAGTTCCACGCCCGACCGGACCCCAGGTGATGGCAACACCGCCCTGTGGACCTGTGCCCTCCCAAGCTTTAGAAAGGCTGACAAGTCATCCGACTAGAGGAAAAGTCAGTGAAAACCAGAACCTACCAAACAAGTCCAATACCCACTCCTGTGCGGTACTGCGCTGGAGGCTACAGCCAGTGCAGAAAGCAAGAAAATGAAAAAAAAAAATAAAAAAACCTACAGAAGAGTGACCGACCACATGGCACAAGGGAGTTTATTTGCAAGGTTGCAGGAGACCAATTCAATACGTGAAAGTCCACTGTATCTCTGTGTACCAGCAATGAACAGGAAGAAACAAATTTAAAAACACCATTTCAGTAACAATAAAATCTACAACACGTAGGGATACAGCAGACAAAAGAAGTGCAGATCCTGCTTCCTGGGCCGTGACCGGCAGCGTGGACGTGAGAGCAACGCGGGAAGGTCCTCGTCCCAAGAAACAAAACCACCGTGTAGGGACAGACGTGGCCTAGAGTCACTGCGGAGATCAGAAAGGGTGGCACACCTGAAATCACGTCCCACGTCAATGACACCGAAACCTACAAAACGTTGCTGACGTGCCACGTTCACAGGCTGCGGGGCAGGGCACTGTCGAGACCTCAGTGCCCCTCCAGACTTATTTACAGAATCTACCAAATCCAACCAACAAAACTCCAGCAGACTTTTCCAAATGAAATGACAGGCCGATTCCAAGACCCATGAGTAAACGACAGAAACCCACAACCGCTAAAAAGCTGCAGAACAGACCTGAAGGGCGAGCACCGCCTGGTGCCTGTGAAGCCCCAGGAAGCAGCCGGGGTGAAGACAGCACTGATGTGAAGACAGGCACAGAACGACCCTCACACACAGACGGCCCATGGGTCTCGACGGAGGGATGCAGGTGGCCCTGGGGGAAAGGTCACCGCCCCGCACAGCGGAGCTCTGCTCGCACCCAGCATGTGCTCAGACGAACGCAAGTCGGAAGCACACGACTTCCAGAAGAAAACGCTGGAGAAATTCAGTGGCCTTGGGTTTGGCAAAGTTTTCCCAAACAGCGCACGAAAGGGACAAACTGTAAAAGAAAAAAACTTGAGAAACTGAAATTCAGTACTGTGAAAATCTTTTACCCTTCACATGATTACTGTTACTAAAACGGAAACACGAGCTGCAGACTGACAGAAAATATTTGCTAAACATATGTGACAGAGGACTTGCATCCGGAATATATGAAGAATTCTCAAAATTTAGTGAGGAAACAAACCACCCAATTAAAGAGCGGGCAAAAGACTCCAACGCTGGGGAACTGCCACGGAACAGACACACGGGTGGCGTGAGCATGAGCAGCGCCCGCAGCAGCGGTCATCAGGGCAGCGCGGCCCAGAACCGGGCAGCGACCCCTGCCCAGCATGACAGCCAGCACGGAAGAAAGCAGGCCACAGGCCAAGCGCTGCCAGGCGGCAGGGGACTGCGTTCTCGGGCACGGCCGGGGGCAGAGACCGGTATAACCGGTCTGGAAACCAGCCACAGTTCCTCAAAACTAGACACACGCCTGCGGGCACGCCAGCGCCTGACACCTGGGTGTGAACCCGAGCACACGGCACAGGCGTCCACACGGAGACGTGCCCATGGAACCCCGTGATGCCCCACAAAGGAAGCCACCCTCCACTGAGAGCTTTGCTCAAAGGCACATGCCAGTCTGGGTCCCTTGGCCCCACAGGCCTTATGTCAAAGCTTTATCTGGGGTCTGTCTATCCCCCGCTGTCCCAGAATCGAAGCTATAGAAATTCTGTTCTGCTAGGGGCTCTCAGTGCCTGAAAGGTCCCGCTGGACCCTTGTGATTGTTCCTGGCCAAGGGGACAGAACAAACGGGCAGCTACGCGTTCAAGGCTGGTGCTCAGGGGACGCTGGTCCAGCTGGGTCGGCACGTGGAGTCCTTGGGTGTGGGGGGCACCGAAGGGCAGAGCCTGGTGAACGCCCCATCAGGAGCCAAGAGGAAGGGGTCTGGAGGAGTCTGGGAGGAGGGCGAAGTGCGAAACCGAGAATGTGAGTGGCGGGCAGGACCAGTGGCTGGCACCAGCACCGTGACGGGGGCAGAGACCACCGGCCAAGGAGGGACCGACCGCAGTGGCGGCAGCGTCTGATGGCAGAGAGCAGAGGGCAGCAGTGTCCGGAAGGCACCAGCGCAAACTGGTCAGAGGTACGAGAAGGCAGACTTTGGCTTGGTGTGAGAAAACCTGGAGAGATTGTTTCCTTCCTCATCGCAAAAGAGCCGCTGAAACAGACAATAACACCTGCTTCCCTGAGCAGCCGCCTGCCGGGAACCTAAGACCCCGACGGGCGCGAACTGGCCAGCGCGAGCTCGCGGAGGAGATGTCGTTTGAAAAGTGGTCAGTGAGCTGTCACGAACACGCCCTGCTGCCTGGAAGGCACGAGTGAAGCCACACACTATTCCCCCGATTCGCAAATCGGGGAGGGCAAGGCCCCCTGCGGTGGCGCTGACGGTGGCCTGGACCTGGGGCGGCCATCCTGGTGCTCAGCAACGGCGCGCCGGGGGCAAGGCCCTGTCAGCCAGGCTGCCACCACACAAGCCTCAAAGAGAGACCAGTCAGAAACGCGGGGAACAAGCGGCGTCTGAGAAGAGAGCTCGTAAAGGAAAAGCTGACAGGTGACGTCGGTCAGCTGTGACGGGCAAGGGCGAGCACGCGTGAGGTGTTTCATTCCTACTGAACCAGAGGGGGACGCCCGCGGGTGGGCTGTGCTGCCCGCCGTCTGGTGAGAACCGGGATGTGGATGTTGACACCGGACCGGGACGAAGGACGAGCAGCGCACACATGCCACGGAACCCGCGCCCGCCCCGCCAGGTCCTGTCTGGGACGCCGAAAGCCCAGGGTCACACAGCTAGGACAGGGCAGAGCCGGCATCTGGGCCAACGTCCCTGGGCCCCCGCTTATGACTGCAGTGGACAGACAACGGGACCGACGCAGCAGGGAGGCGGGGGGCACGAGCTGGCCGAGGGTCCCGGGAAGAGGGAGGACCTGCAGACTCAGTTCGGTGAGTTCTGGGAACAAAGCCTTGGTTCATCCCCTCCCCACACTGCGAAAGCCGGAAGACCACACTTGGGGGCACGCACCAGGCTGCCAGAAGCCAAACCCACGTGGAAGAAAGACGAGCCACAAAAAGTCCCACTGAAGTAAGAGCAGCTTAGGAAATCGTATCAACAAAGTAACACGGGGAATGGCTCTGCGTGGGGCTCCACAGCTGCAGGCACTGGAGGACACTCAGGGTCCTAAGCGTCACCTGTTACCACACTGAACCTGTAGCCTGAGCCCGTCAGGTGATGCTGTAATCCTAGAAGGATGTGGAAAACTTTATCTTCCGAGAAGGTAGAGAAAAAACTACCTAGTGAGATTACTGTAGCCCCGAGAAGAGGAAGGAAAGAATTGAACTTGGCATCACGAAGCTTCCAAAAAGCTTATGATAGTTTTATGATCATTGGGTTTTTATTTTGTTTGATGTTACGGGTGATATATTTAGAGGAATAAGTCATTTGATGTAATTCTCACTTAAATGGTTGAGAGAATTTAAGTCTGCGAGCAATGCTCAGAGTTTCATTTCTAAGTTCGTTTACTGGTTAAGAAATCACATGGACTTAGCCTTGAACAGTCTAAAGGCCCCTTTGCATGCACGAAGGACGCCCGCCACACCGCACGACCTCCACCGTCCATGCGAGGCAGAGGTCTCCCGAGCTGCACGGTGACAGGGCCAAAATCCCTTTCCGGCTGCTCGACTGTTAAGGAAAAAGTGCCAGAATACAACTTATTCTGTAGCTCAGCATGAGCGCGATGCCGTCTCAGCTTCGACTTGTAGTTTAAGAGTTAAATCTGATTGACTTGCAGGTAATGTTTTGTACTATCCAAAGTACCCTTAACACGGACACAATATGTGATGTCTGAAAGGAGAAACCAGCCGCCAGTGGGGCTTGTTCCGGGAATGCGAGGCTGGCTCCATCGACGCGACGCAGCACAGCGCCGGGTTAGGAGAAAGAAATCGCCTGAATGTACCCATTGACTCACAACAACGTATTTGACAAAACTCAATACCTGTTTATGATAAAAATTCTCAGCAATTAGGAATAGAGAGAACTTGATAAAGAACATGCACAAAACCAGTTAACATGAAACTTAACAGCGAGAAAATGGATGCCTCCCCCTGACATGCGGAGCAAGGCAAGGACATGGGCTCTCACGACTCCACCCACCGCGGCCCCGGGCGTCCCAGCCAGCGCAGCAGGGCGAACCGGATGCCGACTGAGTGGGAACAGCACCCTTCACGAGCACTTCAAAGTAACGAGAGGGAGACGTAAAAGCACGCAGAGGGCTTGGACGCCGAAAATAATAAACGCTGCTGAAAGAAACCGATCTGCATCGGGGAGAGCCTACCCCACTCGTGGGCCAGAAGACTCAACACAGTAAAGGTGTCACTTCTCCCGGAACTGATGTACAGGTTTAATGAAATTTCTAGAAAAACCCAGGTAAGACTTGTTCGTAGATTCTAAAACGTATGAGGAAAGGTAAGGGTATGAGAATAGCTGACACAACTTTTAAAAAGAATAAAGGGAGACGAACCACTCTGATTTAAGACTTGCGCTCCAGCAATCGAGGCCGAGTGGTGTTCGGTGGGAGACAGACGCGCACAGCGGGGGGACAGAACGGAACCCAGAAACAGAGCCACGCAGACGCGCGCCACGGGTTTTTGCCGAGGGCGCACAAGCAACTCAGTGGAGGAGAGAGATCCGCTCAGCAAACGGTGCTGAGCGCTTAAGACACCCACAGGCAAACGGAGCGCACCTCAACTGAACACAGCACACACGAAAGCGAACAAAATGGGCCAAAATCAATTACGTTAAGTATAAATCATAAACTATAAAACTTTTGTAAGAAACACAGGAGACATTTTTGGGTCCCAGGGCTGAGAAGGATTTTTTACACACGACATAAAAAGCACAGTCCACGGAAGGCAGAAAATGAACTGGACGTCATTCAAATCAGAAGCCTGCTCTGTGGGAGGCCCTGCTGAGGACTGAAAACCAAGCCCCAGACTGGGAGACACATCTGCAGGCTGGGTGTCCAGCAAAGGACTCTGCTAGACTATATGAAGAACTCTCGAAACACAACAATAAAAACGCCTTCCATCCGATCAGAAAATGGGCGAAAGAGATGAGCAGACCGAAGCGGCCGTCCCACGGGAGACGAGCAAGGGGAGCTGAACCCGTAAGGGCGACCCCGCAGCATGAGGGCTGCTACAGCAGCGGGGAGAGAGGCAGGCTGCGGAGGAGCCACCCGCGCATCGCCATCGCCATCGCCGTGGGACTGTGCAAGGCACAGTCACTCTGGAAAATGGTGTGGCAGCTCACGAGGGAAACCAACTCCACACCTGGCCACCGCACCTGGGCACTTACCCCAGCGAAACAAACGTGTGTACAGACACCGCACACGGAGGCCCAAGGCCTCCCAGCAGGGGACGGGCGGAGCACAGTGCGGTCCAGCCATACAGAAGGGACCCGTCCGCGAGACCTGCAACCGTTTGGTCGGCCCTCAACGGCCTTATGCTGAGTGCAAAAGCCAGTCTCAGAGGGTCACAGACTGAAGGATCCCACGGACACCACATTCTCAGGACGACAAGACCACACGGGGAAACGGACAGCAGTCGCCAGGGAGCGTGAATGGGGTCTGGGGGCGGCCACAAAGGGCAGCATGGGTCCTTGGTGTGACAGGCAGGTCTGAGTCTCGACTGTGCTGGTGGTTAAACAAACGCATGCACGGCTTACACTGCACAGAACCACACGCGTGTGAGAACTGGTGAAATCGGAATAGGGCGTAGCTCTCTGTACTTGTCTTACGCCGATTACCTGACTTTACGTTACTGCACTACTAACATGTCAGATGGCACTGGGGGACTGGCACAGGGTCTCTCTGCACTGTTCTTACAACTTCCTGGGTGTCTGTATTTAAAAAACAAAGTTAATAATTAAAAAAAAGAAAAGGATAAAACAAAACCACAAAGACCAAATATATTTAAAAACTGTCTATTCTGTTACACATTATCTAGAAGCTGTTAATATTTATTTGCAAAGACAAATTTGCTATCCAGGCAGTAAACTTATTAACGAAATAATCTCATCAAATATGAAAAACAGCTTTTAAAAGTTCCGTCATCTGTGCAGCACACACTTTGACAACGGTGAATCAGGACTCACACTCGGGTCAGGTTTGTTCGGTTTGTTAACTGCTCTAAAAGGATGAAATTCTAACTTCATCTAAGGACAGTCGAGATCCTGACAGCATGAATCTCATTTGAAAAATCCAATTCTGCACTGGGAAGTTTAATTGGAAAAACCTCGTCGGAGAACAGTAACAAAGTATTCTGAGACGAAGAAATCACGCAAAGGGGCGAGGGGACACACCAAGATGCCAACAAGAATGTGTGTGAAGGGCGGAACAAGTCCCGCCCCACTGAAACACAGTGTGAGCTCGCAATCCGTATCTGCTGAAACCCTGAATGAAAAAGTTGTTTACTTGGTGACAAATGGGGAACTAACCGTTCAACCCCACTAGCTGGCATTGAGTTGGGGCAAAGTGCATACTAAACGCCATCCGCCCTCCCGGGTAAGCGACGCCCAGTGCAGGCACAGAGGCCATGAAACTCGGCACTCACAGAGGGGCTGTGAGTGGGGACAGCCTTGGAAAGCTCTGTGGCCCCGTGACGCAACAGCCTGACCTTCAACCCACACCCACCTCCCCAAGATGAGAGACCCGAAGGGGCCGTGAACAGAGGTGGCTGGACCCCTTGCGCAGATTAGAAAATGAGGGCCCAGACAGCTCCGCATGAGGCCAGTCTTCAGCTGCGTGGCTCCGCCGCCAACAGGGCACCCTTGCTACGTCCCCGGCCACCTTTACCAGCCTCTCTGAATAGCTTTTGCCAAGTGTCGAAACACGTGTTTACTTGTTCCCTTGCTTTAAACTTGGACCACCGCAGTGTGGTCCAGGAGACAGTGTGAGCAGAGTCCACCAGCACAGACAGGAGAGCTGCCCACTGACCCCCAGCATCCAGGACCGGATGCTGCACAGCACCTGTGCACAGGTGTGAGTGGCCAGAAGAAAAGCCCCAGAGGAGGCCCTGCAGGCAAGCGCCCTCCCCTGGGCCTGGGTCTGCTTCTGAAGTCCCCTGCCTCCCAGGAAAGTGGCAATTTAAGGTACTAACGATGTGGGGCCAAGGACTCCCAAAGAAAACCATCCGCCTCTGCAGTCCACAGGTTGGGCCTACCTTTGCTCAAGCGCCGAACGCCAGACTGTTTCCGGTTTTACTTATCAGAGGCACTGTTCCCCTCATATTTGTCAGCCGCCTACACGCCCCAAGAACTGCTGCTTGGCCAGCTGCTGGGAGACCCCTCTGTCATCATTCATGAATCACACACAGGCTTGTGCTACCAACATAAACCCAACTGAAAGTTCAAAGAAAAACCAGAACCATCTTGAGGGCCTGCCACCAAGTGCAAACCACTGGCACTGCGCTGGCACTGGACCCTGTCCTCAAGACCACTAGTGGTGGGGGCAAAGGTGACAACGAGGGAGACTCGGTGTGACTGCTGGGAGCAGGTTTGCAAGGCGCGGGGTGTCCGGGGAAGGAGCCCTGGGCTGACGTCGCCCAGCCAGAAGGGAGAATAACTCGCTTATCCCGCTTGGAGGGTGCGGTGAGACCACGGACCAGGGAGCACTGTGAACGGCTCCCAGACGCACGAATAAGTGTGCGGGTGAAACAGGGCGAGAAAGGAAACGAGAACTCGGAATTCGGGGCCAAAGCAGAAACGCCTGCTCGCTGGGGACAGCGGCCGGCCCACCTGCGGGGCCTCCCAGCCATCGGCGCCCAGCGCAGAGGTGCCTTCGCAGAGTGACGTGTAGTTACGAAGCCCCTGACTGACCGCTGCCCCGGAAGGCCGGAGCCCCTAAGCTGCCCACCACGCGCGGGCTCCGGGAGGCCGCCCAGCAGCCGTCCCGGGCTCGGGGAGCCCGGGGGGCGCAGGTGGGAGTCGGTCCCCTCAGGCCAGGCCCACGTCGGGAAGACGCCGCATTCCCGGGGCGGGGACAGCGGTCAGCGCCTCCGGGCGTCCGCACCTGGGCTCTAGGCAGGGCCCCCCGATCCCGCGACCCCTGGCGCCCCCGACCGCAGGCGGCGGGCCGGGCCGACCGGCGGCGCGCACTCACCCTTAGTTGCTGCGGGCGCCCGCGGGGCTGCCCCTCTCCTGGCCGAGCCCACGCACCCCGCCGCCCCGCCGCTGCTCGCCGTCGCTAGCCGGCCCCCGGCGCCGCGGCCATCTCCCACCCCACGGCCGCCGGGACCGCGGCGCCGGCCCGCCTAGCAGCAATGCCGGCGCGCTGCCAGTGCGCACGCGCGGCCCCGCCCCGCGCATGCGTGCCTCCCGCCCCCGCCCTGCGCACGCGTGCCGCCGCGCCCCGCGCACGCGTCCCGCCCCGCGCACGCGTCCCGCCCCGCGCACGCGTCCCGCCCCGCGCACGCGTCCCGCCCCGCGCACGCGTCCCGCCCCGCGCACGCGTCCCGCCCCGCGCACGCGTCCCGCCCCGCGCACGCGTGCCCCCACGGCGCGGGTGGAGCAGGCCCGCGGACTCCGGCCGCCTGTTGGGGGTGGTGATACCGGACGCTAGCGGCGGCTCCCCGGCTGCCCTCGGACGACGATCCCTAGTCCCCATTCTCCTTGCCGCGTCGTTAGCCCGCCCACCCGCGCCGCCTGATCCCTTTCCCGCACCGCTCGCCTCCACCGCAGGCCGAGCGGGAGGACTGCGGGCCCCCGAGTGGTGACACCATCTGCCGAGCATTCCATGACTACCAGGCTGTGCCTCTGCTTAGAAGGAACATGTTTTGCGAACCACAACTCTGTGAGCAGAGCCGCGTCCCTGGGCTGCCAGCCCCGCTGGAGGGAGCGGGCCTCGCCCACCCCAAGCAGTCTGGTGGGTCCTTGCACATCAGCTGGACCGCAGGGGCTCTGGGCCTGCCGCCTAAGTGGGGCCCCCTCAGGGTGACCTGCCAACACGGTTCTCGCCCCTCCCCCGCCAGGACTGCAGGACCCAGCGAGGAGGAAGGGAGTCAAGGCCACAGTGCCCCCCTTGTAGCTTCGGTGGAGCTTCCCCCTCCCCTAGTCCGGACACAAGTTGGTTCTCCCGAGGCTTGCTGGCTTGCTGGTTTGCCCGTTAGCCCGTTACTCAGGAGTCCCGTTCCAACACTGTGCCGGGGTCACTATAGGAGATGAACCCGGACAACGCACTGAGGAGGTGCTTTGTAACTTTCCTGGCTCCCCAAGTGCCAGCCACCATTCTTCTCTACACTGGGGTCTCCCTGACATGGAGCACTCACCCCTAGGTCTGCCCAGCGCCCATACCAGCTATTGTCAGTCTTCTCTTGCTGGGGCTCCTGGACCTATGTCCAGACCTGGAACACTGCTGGTCACGTCATACCACTGTCCTGGAACCACTGGGCAATGGGGTCACCGAGGGTGAGTGAGAAGGGGGGTGAGGATGGGGGGGAATTTGAGGGAATTTCTCAAGCTCTGACTTCCCCATCTGGCTGTTTTGTAAACCCAACTGCTTCCTCAAACTGGCCTAAGCCACACCCACAGAAGGAAATGCCTTAGAGTGTTGTTTTTTTGGATATCACAGTAGTACTGATGCTTGATTCAGCATTTGCTAGGCCAGGCACTGCGCCAAGTCCTCCCAAGAACCTCACAGAGGGGACAGCCTGCGGAGAAGGCACCAAGTGCAGGTAGTGTCACTAGCCAAGGTCATGTAGCAATCATACTTCCTGTGTGCTTTTCTCTAAAGGGAACTTGTGCAGGTGCGTGTCTGTGATCACGAAACCCTCTGCCACCCTGGACCTTGAGACTTGGCCAGGAGCGCTTCCCCATTTCAGAGATGAGGAACCGGCTGCAGCTTCCTTCGGCTCCCTCTGATGGTGCAATTTCTCCCCGCAGGCCCCAGCCCCCGCCCTGAGAACTGCCCCGGAAGGGCCGCTCAGCAATTGCGAGGCCAGAGCAGGGAGGGGGCCCTGAGGGTGTCCGGAACTTCCCAGAGGAGGTGTCCTTGGGCTGTGGTTGGGCGAGGGAAGGACTCACCGCAAGGAGGAGAGGTGGGTGTAGGGTGGGGGGGTCTGCCTCAGAGGGACTCAGGGGTCTTAAAGGTGGAGTCTTCCCTCATTCCCATGCTGTTACCTTTCTGCAGCCATGCAGAAATCTTTAACAAAATTTGGTATTTGTCAATATTCTTTTTCTTAAACGTGGCTCCCATGTTGTTTAATCTTCACACCCCCAAACCCTGGACCCACCCTCTTATGAGAGGTGGATGGGGGAATGTGGAGTGAGTGGTGAGAAAAATAGGGAGCCTAGGTCATGTGGGCCTGATGGGGTGCTGCCCAGAGCTGGACTCACGGAGTGGGGGCAGGGATACCCTGGATTTTGGGTGCAGTCTGGGGACTGCCTGACTCTAGGGCACAAGTAGGGGGTGGAAGGGCTTCTTCTCTTTGGGGTCCTGCTCCCAGCTCTGGGGAAGTTGGCCTCAGCTGTGCCAGGCAGGGGTGAGGGGACGAATAGAGGCTGCCCAGCACCCGAAAGGAGAAGTGACCCAGAGGGGCCCAGGATCCCCGTGGAGGTTTTTCGGGCTGTTTAAAGGTCATCTAGTTTGTCCCACAGCCAGCATGTCTGGCTCCTCCTGCCTGGCCTGATCTAGCCCTCCCCAGTGGCCAGAACTGTCCACTTTGCAGTCTCCTGTTTGGACCAGTTTTAGGGGACGGGGCTGAGAGGGCAGCCCCTCTTCCTGCAGACCTGCTAAGTGCCAGGCACACAGTTCAGCTGAGAACAGCACTTTCGGCGCTCGGTGAAGGACGTACTGTCTAGAGGCGGGAGAGCACCAGGCAGAGGGAGCCGCAGGTGTGGGGACCCCACGGTGCCGCGAACCTGGAGTGGGCAGTGGCCTTTGACGGTGAAGCGCCCAGCACCACGCCTGCTCCAGCACCTTGCACAGGGGCTCCCTGAACCCTCACAAGGCCTCGAGGAAGCAGGCGCTTTTGTTGCTGCAGCTGCCACAGGGGCAGAGACCAAGCAGCTAGAGGTCACACAACGAGGATGCAAAGGGGCAGTTAGACCTTGGTTGGACTTATGACTCAAGGAGTGGGAGAGATGGCAGGGGTGAAGGGGACAGAGCAGAGTGGTGGGGGCAGGGTAGCCTTTTCCCACCTGGGACCCTGCTGTGTAGGCAGTGCGGGAGACACAGGCGTGCTTGGGATGAAGGGAAGTCCAGCCCGGTGGAGTGGACATGCTCGCCGGGAGCGGAAGGGACGCGATCCTCGAGTATGGACACAGAGGTCCCTCAGGCCCAGCTGGGGTCTGGCCTCGAGGGCCGCCCTCTCCGTCCACACTCTAGCTCTGCTCGCTGACAGCGCCCACGGACACTGGTTTTCAGTGGCCACTTTGCTAAGGTGGGACAGTGGCTGGCTTTTTCCATGCCTGCGGCCAGAGGGCTAGGCACGGGAGGCGGGCTCCCCGAGGAAGGAGTGGACATGTGGACTGGGCCCCAGGAGACCCTCCCCGGGTCACAGGGCCCCCAGCCCAGGGAGCGGCTGGCAATGCTGCAACTCACAAAGAACAGGTTTGTTTCAGGCAGCAGGGTGGGGGGGAGGTAGGAGCCAGGGGCCCCCGGAACCAGGGAGGAGGGCTGCAAATGCGCCAAGTCCCTTCTCCACAGCAAGCCAGGGCCCTGCTGCTGGTCTCCAGACACCTGAACAGGCGGCCTGAGGCAGGGACACGTGCCACCATCAGCAGTGGTCTCTTCTCAGGAGGAAGTCCCAGCATCGGATCCAGGAGAAGCCCATCACCTCCTACGGCCTTGCGGGGTATTCACGACTGAAGCGGAGGCCCAGTCTCCCTGGGGGGGCTCGTCCCCACACACCAGGTTTGGCTGCCTTGGTGGCATGCTCATTTTCCCTTACAAGCCGTCCTCATTTCAGATCAAGGCGAACACGGCGCAGTTGGAGGGGAGGCCGGTCTCTGGAGCAGCGGACAGGGCCGCTGGGCCCACGCTGCTCTGAGGGGCCCTCTGAGAACACAGCACTGCTTTCCTGGACTCTGTGATGGGAACAAAAGACACGGCAGGTGGAGGTTGGGTGGGCCTGACCTGAGGCCTGAGGGCGGAGGAGGGCGGGAGAAGGCGCCTCGATCTAAGCAGAATCAGCAGCCACACCCAAGTCCCTCATGGCAAACTGCTTTATTACATCTTAAATAACAGCACAGTTTGATGCAGTGTCTACCTTGCACCCAGCTTCCCTGCAGCACACTGACCGTGACATTAAATACAGAGGTGAAGGGGGCGCAGGGCGCTCTGGGGGCGTGGAGGGAGCAGGGGGTCCGCCCCGATTCTCCGCCGGCCCCTGGCCCGCCGCTGCCCAGCGGCTCTGTGCGGGATGTTGCAGACAGACAGATGAGAAGCCTCCACCGCCGCGAGGGGCGTGCTCGGGGGGCCGGGGCCGCCACGCTCCTGTCCAAACGCTGTGCCAAACACAGGGCTCAGCGACACCGGGAAGTCTGTGCTGGAAAACGGTCTGCCTCAGGTGCAGAGGCTCGCTCCGCGGCGGGCAGGCCGAGAGGGGTTCACAAAGAGGAGGCCGGGCCTCTGCCCGCCCCCACCCCGGACTCCAACAGCGGTCATTTGGAACAGGACTCGTTTTCTTAAAGAAAGAAAGAAACAGTGACTTCTCCCGCTACTCAGGCGTGCAGAGCTGCTCGCTGTACTGCGTCCGATGCGTGCACAGAGCAGCGACAGGAAGTGGATAGAGCCGCAGTGGTTACAACTTGAAAGAGGTTATTTCTTAAAAGAAAAAGAACATCTAAGGACTGAGTCCTATGTGCACGTTTGAGCATTTCTACAGCATGCGAGTCTAAGAGTTAACCCACCCATTATGGCAAACGATCAAATTTTTTAAAATTTAACTTAGAAAGGTTGAGATCATTATTTTCAAAACATTGATTTGTACATTGTTTCATACACAAATAACTGACTGACTATCCAAGCACAGGACGGCACCTCTCCTGAAAACAGGTGCTCGGTGGTCGGGGTGGGCACGGGGTAGTGTTAGGCTGTTAGAGACTCCCCCACTTCACCAGGAAACCGAGGTGAGGTCACAAACTGAACCGGGTGGGCAGGGCGGGCGGGGCGGGGAAGCAGAGGGCTGACTTGACTTTACTGTTCGCCGCGCGGCCAAGCCTGGCGACAGCACGTGCTCGGACGCTTCAGCGCGCAGCGTCCACCTTCCTATGCCACGTCTGTGCGCAACGACTCTGTGACACCGGACAGCAAAGAAAGAAACCGGGGACTAAATTTACATCTTTAACAATTCCAGAGAGGCTGCACTAGACCCTCTTTCCCTGCTTAACTACTGAACATAAAGATATTTTTTAAAGGAAATACGGATGTTTTCAAAATCCTGTTACAAACACGACCTGAAATTTAGAACCAATTACGAGATAACGTCCTTGACTCGTTTTGCATGAACATCACAAGAACAGGATCACTGACCTAGAATTTCAATCGACTAGTGACCGGGCATGTCTGTCTCACAATCTCACTCCAGTTTACGTTCCGGTTAACGTTTTTATTACAGTATTTCCTTTTAGATTCATTCAGGACAAGAAAGAAAACAAAGACAATGGTCCCGGAAGGAATGCACGACTCGCTGAGTTACAGCAGGTTCTTGTCTTGGTGGGGATTGTGCTCTTGGTTTCAGCAATGAGTGAAGGGAAAGATCTTGCCCTTTTGAAGTTCTGAGGGGGGAGGGCGTCCGCGTTAGTGGGGGTGGACTGGAAACGCTGTCACTGTAACGCTTCGGGGTGGAATGGTCTCCCAGTCACCGTGGCGTCCACCTGCTGTTTTAAACAGAGGTTAGACACGTGAAAAGAAACAGTGTCTACGCTCAGGCCCGTCACCACAGCTACAGTTCTTCTACGGCTCCACCTGGGTGTGCGGCCGAGGGCACGCGGCTCGGGGTGAGGTAACGCTCACCTTACCACGATTCCCCGTCAGCTCTACCTCAGACTCGGTCTGGAAACCACGACCGCGCACCTCAGGTGTTAGGACAACGACGCAGAGGCACCTGCAGGGAAGGGCCCCTGGGCTGCTCGTTACCTGTCGGCGTTAGTTCCAGATCTTGAGGAAGCTATCCCAGGACCCCGTGGCCACAGCCATCCCGTCATCAGTCACCCCCAGGCAGCTCACGCGGTTGTCGTGCCCAGCCAAGACACCTGGGAGAAAATGACAGCACAGTCACTCCAGGGCCCAGAGATGTCCCATCGGGCGAGGACACGGCGCAAGGCGGGGTGGCAGGTACTCTCGCCGAGGCCAACCCAGAAGCCTCGCGGTGCATCCCTGCAATGCCTCAGTGGCTAGGGAAGGACAGCGGGAGGGAAAGTCCAGTCTGGGTGAAAATGAACCTGGAGCGCCTCCCCGCACAGACACGGGGGCCCCGACAGCTGGGAGAAAGGTCTGAATGAAAACGAACTGAGGACCCGGTGATCAGCCTGTGAGAGACAGCGTGGTGACAGAACACGCACAAAGGACACACAGTCGATGCCCAGGACTCCTGAGCGAGCACTTGGGAAGGTAAGAAGCTCAAATCCAAAGCAGAACAACAATCGCAGTCACGAAATCCGCACCGCTTCCATCTCGGGGCCGCCGCAGCCCGAGTCCGGCTGTGGGCTGCTCGTCACGCGCCTGAGCCCTGGCCTGGCATGGGGCACAGAACCCAGAAGACGGCGGGTGTCGGGTGCCGACACCGAGGGCCACACGGAGCCGGGCCTCCTGTCGACACCTGGCAGTCTGCGCATCAGTAACCATCAGCCTGAGTCACATGTCCCTCCAGGGAAATCTGCAGGCTCATCTCAGAGAACCCTCGTCCACCCCCTGCGCTCAGTGAGCGCCACGGCTGAGTACAGGGACCGGCCTCCATGGTGGAGCAGTGCTCTCCAAGGCCTCGGTTGGCCTCCATGGTCCTCAACAGCACCGTGACCAGGGGACTGCTGGGGCCAGGCAGGGGCAGGCTGGGGGACAAGGGAGCGAGTAGGAGAGAACGTGAGGGGAGTTTCGACCTGGGGTGTACACGGATCCATCCACGAGGGAGCTAAGGTGACATCCCCACAAGACCCGGGCCACCCTCCCTTCCTCCAACCTCCCACGCACCAAGACTAGCAGAGCCAAGGGACCAAATATGTCAATCAACCTAAGCGCCGCCCCCGCTTAATGCAGGAAGTTCTCATCTTCTGCACAAGTGCGTTTCAGTGCACTCGACACCTGCCTCTGACGTGCGGACTTCAGACCTTCTACCTCAGCGGACACCCCTGCCTGAATCTGTGCTCCACTTGGGGACAGAGTTCCAACATGTACGACCAGAGGGGAGGCAAAGCAAGGTGAGGCCATGAAGGCCGAGGTGCTCACCCCTTTCCCATCCAACGAGGCTGTCCCCAAGCACCTCTCACAAGTGTGTGTGGGAGGAGCTTCTGGTACATGCAAAGTTGACACTTGGAGAGCCAGAGCCCAGACGCCTCCGGCCTGTCACCTGTCCCTTGGCCAGGCCACGCCGTGGGCCCGGAACATTTCCTGCCAACCCAACTGATAAAGGCCTGAGGAGCTTGGCTCACGTGTGGAGTCGTGTCCATGCTGAGAGATGCTACCTGAGCCTGGAGACACCCACCTGCCCTGTCGGCCTTGAGGGCGTCCCACACGTTGCAGTTGAAGTCGTCGTACCCTGCGAGGAGGAGGCGCCCGCTCTTGGAGAAGGAGACGGAGGTGATCCCGCAGATGATGTTGTCATGGGAGTAAGTCATGAGCTCCTGGTCCGCACGGAGGTCAAACAGCCTGCAGGTAGCATCATCCGAGCCAGTGGCAAACGCATTGCCATTTGGAAAGAACTGGAAAGAGAAATCAAGACAGTCTGAAAAGGCACAAAGCGTGAACGCTGGGAATACAGAGTGCCCGAGAGCAGGGCCACTGCTGGTACAGTGCCAAAAATTATCAAGGGACCACACCATAGGGACCCGAGGGCTCTGTGCTGGGTAAGCCGCAGGAATGCCCTCAGGTGTGGTGGCAGCGAACAGTAGGTTTCACATTACTAACTTCTCTCAAGGAAAGAGTGCAGGCTATGGTCACCACCGATGGGCTTGTGCTTCTTCACGGGCGGTGGAGGGTGGTGAAGGGACCCCCAACCCACAAACGTGTCCCTGCACATCTGCCCTCAAGGCCAGGCCCACAAGTCCAGGCGATGCGAAGAAGCAAAGCCCCCACCGCCCAGAGGCTACTCCAACAGGGTGAGTTTCTGCATCGTCTGTCCCCTGCCTGGAACCCAAGGACAGCAGGCAGGCCCCGCACGTGACAGAAACAATGCCCACGTTGGCTAGATGCGCGGTCAGTGCTGATTAGCTGGCTTCCTGAAGACATCACAGCACATCTGTCTTCTGCACGAATCTTTCTGTATGTTAGGTGTGCATAAAAAACAGGAAGTCTAACCCTGAGAACGTTTTTAAACTAAGTGACGTATTCTGCGGTTTACAAAAACTACCCCAACCTGCGCCTTAGCCCCCACTCACGCAGATGGCGTTGATGTCGGACTCGTGGCCGGTGAAGGTCTGCCGGCACACCCCTTCTCGCACATCCCAGAGTTTGGCTGAAGCATCGCAAGCACCAGAGACAAACAGCCTGGTGTCAGGAGCGAGCGAGAGGCTCATAACATCCCCGGTATGCCCGGTAAAGGTGGTCGTCTGCTGGCCGGTCTCGATGTCCCACAGAGCACTGGAGGGAGAGACAGGACAAGCAGAGTCACCTCACTTTCTTAGACAACCAGTGACAGTGTCCTTCAAACCACCCAGGATCACAGTAAGCCCCTTTTGCTTAAGACGAATCTAAATTCATAACATGACTTTGGAAGGGAAACAAAGCAAACTAATGAAAACGCAGGCGAGCATAAGGTCGCAGGCTTGAGTAGCTGTTAACTCAAATGCCAACAAAGAGGCTGGTGTTCCTTTACAGCAGGGACCTCTGGAGGCTGTGCCACACCTGTGCTCCGTGTGGGCTCTCCAGGGGCTGCGAGGGTAACTGCATCGCTAGCACCGCAGCTGGGGCAGAGGACGTATTCTGTCTGCTGCTGCCAGCTCCGTGCCCTCAGGCTCCTACAGGCTAGGATGTGGGGACAATGTCAGGTAACCCAGGGCGGGGAGCGAAGCGGAGGGGAGCGGGCCCTGGGGCCGTGGTAGTTTGCTCGAGTGGCTACTTGAGGGGAGTCACGGGTGAGACTCCGACGGCATGTGCCGTCCTGTGCCTCAAACCCACAGAAAGCAACACCTGAAAATGCTCCTTTCCTTCCCGCCTCAGGCAACCTGGCTCCTTCCAGCAACGCAAACCCCGTCAGACTGTTTCACTGCAGGTGCACGGGGCCTCCGCTCAGGGGCCTGAGGGACTACAGAAAGGAAGCAAGACGGGACTCTGACAGAAAGCTGCCCATAAAGGAAAAGGCTTAAAAAAAAACTTCTAATAAATTCTTGCCCCAAATTCACCGTCCAGTCTCAATCCTTTGTAAACCGAGACATTTACACAAAAGGACACCGTGGAGAACAGGGCGAGCTGGGTAAGGGGGTCGGGACCGGTGCAGGGCACCCCCACACCCCGTGGGACTGGGCGTCTGTGCCCCAGGAGAAGGAAAGCCCGCGACTCGAACAGGGTGCTTGAAGGCGACCACGGGGACGTCTCGGCGGAATGCGCTGGCACCACAAGCGGAACAGCCGCGGGCGCGTTCCAGCGGAAACTCTAGAACTGCAAAACTCGGTAGAAGCCGTTTGAAATCGTGACTCCTGCTACTTTTATGCTGTGCTCAGCACCTGCGATGAGATGGCACTTCCACTGCCCCCAAAGGCCACAGCCATGGCCCGAGCCCGTGACGTCCGGACGGAGGAAGGCCCGCCTCACACAACCGCAGTTTCAACAGCTATGAATCTGTTCGCAGTTGTTCAAGATGAAACCGAGCTTCAGAATCTACAGAGCTAACGAACTCAGCTCACAGTCACTCACTGCTGCCTGGCTGCAAGTCCTGGGGCCATCCCAAGCTAACACCAGCGATCCTGTCTCCTAGCTGCCAGGGGCTGCGGGTGTGAGAAGGGGGTGTGTGTGTGGGGGGGCTCAGGTACTCACCACGTGGTGTCTCCAGAGCTGGTGACGATCTGATTGTCGTCCAGGAAGCGGCAGCAGGACAGGTAACCTGGAAAACAGAGCCAAATGATGGCCCCAGTCTGCACGCCCGCGATTCCATGGTCTCACATAGAAAACCAGCGAGCGGGGTGAAGACACATACATGCCTGTCGCCCCGCCGGGCTGGGCCAGACAGGAGGCAGTCTCGCTCCGCCCTCATCCCCTGCCCCACCGCTCGTGAGCGCGCAGCTGCCCATGCCACAGGAAGTCACCGGCGCCCGGAACGCAACCAGGAACAAAGGGCCACTCTCGCTCTCCGGAGCGCAAATGCCAGCGGGAGGGAGGAGGCGCCAGGGGCTGGGGAGCGTGGGGGAGGCTGGGCTGCGGAGGCCGTGCTCTCCAGGCAGCCACGCCTACCGCCACAGCAGGACTGGGGTGCCGAGCGGGGGCGGGTCTGTTTCCCGCCGTGTGGAAATCACTGTGTCACTGGGGTCCAGGGGAGGCCAGGCAGAGCCCTAGCGCTGAGGCGGGGACACAGCGTGTGGAGATGCCCAGCCTCGACCAGCTTCTGGAACCAGGAAAGGCGAAACACAGACGAGCAATTTTGTGCTCCTCAGGGGTCCCCAACCCCGGGCCGCGGAACGGTACTGGACTAGGAGGTGAGCGGCAAGCAGGGGAGCGAAGCTTCGTCCGCATCTGCAGCCGCTCCCCAGCGCCGGCATCACCGCCTCAGCTCCGCCTCAGACCATCAGGCACTGGATTCGCATAGGAGCCCGGTCCCTGCTGCCACAGAAGTTGGGGACCGCTGCACTACGCCATTAACTCTGCTGCCCAGGACCTCTGCTTCCCTCTGCTCTGGTGTAGGTGACCTGAGACCCTCTCAGAGTGCCACAGGCTGTCTCCCGGAGGGCCTGTGCCCGGGGCTGCTTGACCTCAGCTCCTCCGGGGCAGTGGCACCTGCCAGGCACCTGCCGTGCCCCGCGACCATCCTGCCAGTCCACACCGCAGCCGTCGTGACACTGTGTGAGTCAGTGTAATAAAAACTGGAGCGGACCCAAATAGGAAACGCACGGAAGGGCTCTGCTGTGGAGAGTCTAAGGACACCGCGAAGACCGAGCATGCACCCGGCAGCGTTACTGCACCGGCTCCCACAGGAAAAACGAAGTGGCGCTTTCACGCCACCAGCTGCTAGAAAAGAGCGCGTGGTCATGCACTTCCTAGAGGCCATGTCACGCCACAGGGACGCTGGGGACCGCATCCAACCACTGTCCGGCCAGAAGAGGAGCAGCCTGCGCTGAAGCACGGGGCTGGTGACAAGCCCTCATTCTACACCCCCGCCCTCCACACCGTTGGCGGGCCCCTCTCCAAGAACAGCGGTGACCTCCGGGCACACTCATCCTTGCTCATGTCAGCTTCCCGGTGCCCGTCAGGAACCAGCCCCGGGAGCCCAGCCTCGGCCTGCTGAGCCTCGCTCCACCCCTTGGCACTCGGCTGCCGGCCATGTGAGCACAGCGACGGCAGGAGAGGACATCCTCACGCAGGGCCGGGCAGGGCACGTCCAGGGCCACTGCACGGAGAAACACGACCTCGGAGCTCGCCTCTGCCTGGCCTCGTGCAGGTCGAGGTCCAGCCACGTGGAGCCCCAAACCAGGCCCTCGCACTCTGCGACACAGTCTGGACTCTCTAGGGCCTCAGAGCTGGGTAGGAACACGCTGCCGGCTGGTAGGGGCTGGGACAGCTGCGGACGACACGTTCATAGGGGAGTCGCGAGTGCCAAGACTCGCAGACACGTTCCCGTGGGGAGGAGCAGGCAGCAGTCTGGGGCACGGCCTCGGGGCCCTCACCCCTCGGGGTCGGAGGGGACAGCTGACAGCTCCGACCATGCTCGTCCCCAGAGAGCGGGAGCGTCGGGGAGGGCGGCCCGCAGCGGTCACTGACTTCCCGCGGCATGAGCTCCCGGAACACCCACAAACACGTCATTCCACAGGGTCGGCGCTGCTGGCTCACGAGCTCGTAACTCATTTCTGGGTCCCTTCTGTATTTCGTACACTGAGATGAAAAACAGTAAGCAGGTATATATTTTTTACGAAACAGTTTTTTCTCCTCAAAGGATGCTGTGGAAACCAACTTTTTCACTAGCTTAACGAGCCAGTTTTGAGCTACGTTCGACAGAGCCGACAGGAGCCCCGGACGCACGGACACCGGACTGTACGGCCTGTGCGTCCCCGCGGGGCCGTCAGGGGGCAAGGTGGCCTCTGAGAGCAGAGTCGCCAGCTCCGTGCTCGGCGGGGAGCCTGGCCGGCAGGGGAGGGCCTGTGCGCCCTCTCAGGGCCCCAGTCGGCCCGGGGGGACGGGGGACAACTGCAGAGAACCACTGGGGGAGAGCGCTGCTGTGCGCTCACGGAACTGTCAACGGCTGGTGGCGGCGACCACCTTTGTTACCGAGGAATGAACCTGTTCCCAGAGCGTGAGCGCGTGAGAGATGTCACCTCGGGTGGAGAGATGTCACTTTCCGGGGCCTGCGGAAGGGCAGAGAAAACAGACCCTGACGAAGCCTGGCGGTGCGAAGCACAAACGTGTCACCGCGTGCCTCACAGCACAATGGGTGGCAGTGGTAGGGTGCACTGGGGACAGACAGCCTGGCGCAGGAATGAGACAGTCCAGAGAGGAGGTGGCTTGAGGTAAGACAGGGCAGACAGCAGGTACCTGGGTAAGGACCGTGAGGAGGTTGTGTGCCGTCAACTGAGGTGCCCTGAGGACTGAAGCGGGCCCTCCTGACAGAGCGCATGGCCAGGCTGACACACTCCCTCCTGTATGTGACCCAGGGAGGGCAGAGCCACGAGGACCAGTGTGCACAGAAGCATGACGCCATGCAGCCAGGTCAGATCCCACGGCCAGGTCACGGGGCCTGAGAAGCCGCTAAGATCCCGATCTGGACCCTCGGAACCGAGTGGCTGGCTGGGATGGGTGGGGAGCCCACTGTGGCCAGTCGCAGGCATGACCCGGATTCACGGTGACCCTGGAAGAACTTTCTCTGCTGGGGCTGCAAAGCTGCAAGGGGGAAAGGAGGTTCGGGGAGCCCCAGGCGAGCCCGTGCCTCAGGATGGCATCGCACCCCAACGCCTGGCCAGGGTCAGGCAGCCGAGAGACCAGAAAGTGACAGGTGGTGGCTGAGCTTCCCAGACCGTGACCACTAACAGCCTGAGTCACATGTCACATTTAACCAACTGCCAAAGGACAGGGGGCCAGAGAGCAGCCCGGCTGCAACTCCCAGAGCAGATTTACACAAGACACCTTCCGTCCTGTCCCCAAGTGTGCTGGCGCCCGCCAGAGACAAAGGACCGACGGGCACTGGGCCCGCCCCACTGCGCCGTCACGCATGAAAACATCCAGCCTCTCATTGTACGAACAAACCACTCGGAGAAAACGCAGTTTTATTCTGCTGAGACGAGCGCTGAATCTGCTGAGACGAGCTTCTCAGATTCTATAAGAAAACGCCCCACGCTTGGCTTGACAGCGTTCTGACCTTAACGCTTGGGCTGGAACGAGACGTCGTCAGCCACGAGCACCGAACTCACCCGGCAGACGCTGAAAGGCCATCTGCTGAACCAATGACCGTTCCCGCCTCGATCCCCGACTAAAGGGAGGCCATTTTAAGTTTATCAAATTTTAACGTTTATTGATTTGAAGCTGAAAATTATGCACCCTATCTGAAGAAAGTTGCAAACACTGTTAAGGGGCAAAATGTTTAAAAAATAACGCTCAACTCCAAAGAACTAAAACTCTATGATCTATAAAGGAAACAAAATTTCTAAAATATTCCCTATAATAACTAGTTTTGTTTTGTCTCAACAAACAGGATGTTATAAAACCCAAAAGCCTTAACTGAAAATGGAAGTTGCAACACCGAATCCGATTATAAACTAGACGGGTAAACGCTGAGAACATGCGGTACAGAAGCGGACTCGTCGGAACCACTCAAAGGACCATGCGGTCGCCTAGCCAGCCTCTGGCCCGGGACGCAGCTCCGGTCCACGGGGGAGCCCCCCACCCCAGGAACGGCTCTGCAAGCTGACAGGAACAGAAACAAGTACCTAAAGGTACCGGGAGCAGAAGCAGACTCCTCAGAGGGAGCCCAGGCCCAGAGGGAGAAGGCCTGGCAAGCTGGTTTCTACGGCGCATGGCCGCGCCCCTTGTCTGCAGGTTTTCACGGCCCTGCTCTGCAGCAACCGTAGTCCTGCCCCTCCGAGGTAAACTCTTGAATAGCCAGTGGACAGAGATCTGGGCAACCGCACCCAGAAAGTGAGAGGAAGCCGCGGGAGGAGGCCCTGTGCCACGCCCTGCCTGCCACATGGTGGGCTCACACCTGGACCACAGGCGGAACGCAGGCCCCACGTGGCCCAGAGCATGAGCAGAGGCGGGACGGGGCTCTGCTGCCACCTGACGAGTGAACCTGGGCGTTTCCGGGGACAACAGGACCCCGTCTCTACAGCACAACAGCCACACTGTCCAGGATGTGGTTCCCAATGAGCAGATGTACTAAGAAATAGGAAAATGTCACCCATACTCTAGAGCAAGAGCCACCAGGACCAACCCTCAAGAGGATGGGCTGATAGAACTGGCAGACGAGGCTCCTGTAACTACGTTCAAGGCCACCAAATGTGCTCGTGATACATGAAAAGGACATCTCAACAGGAAAATAAGAACTACTTTTTAAAAAAGTAAATAAATTCCACATAAAAATAGAACATCTGACAAACAGTCTTCAGAGTTGTCTTAATAGGATACCGGAGGTGACAGCAGGCACATGAACCTGAGGACACATCTGAAATGACCAAATCTGAAGCAGCGGGAAATTGAAGAAAAAAGAACAGAGCCACAGCAACCAAAGGGACAACGTGCACACACCTGCTCGAGAATGGGGGCGAGGAGACCGCGGGACAAGCGCACTGGAGTCACCGCCTCACATTTCCCAAACTTAGTGAAAGACGAAACTTCACAGAGCAGGACGTTAAAGCCCAGGAACGCAAAGGAAAGCACACCGGGCGCGCCACAGTCAAGCCGCTGAAACAGCCTCCGAAATGCTCAAGGTGCTAAGAAAAAACACAACTCAGATTCGGTGTCCACTAAAACATTCTTGAAGGAGGAAGGAAAACAAACATTTCAGTTAAATGAACTGGAGAGAACGCACCGCGCGCACCCTGCACAAACGGGGAAGCCGAAGCAAGCGCGTCGGGCGCGTAGGGACCAGAAGAAACTCCACTTTTACAAAGGAACGATGAGCACGAGAAACAGGAAACACCTGAGTGAATGGAAAAGACTTTAAATTTCTTCAAATGGCCAAGAACATTTAAAGGAAAAAACGATGTCATTGTGGGGACGTGGAACACTTATTGGTGCGACGCCTTTGAAAACCATGAAGAACGTGGAAGGGCAGAAAATGGGCCTTTGAGGCTGCAAGGTCTTTGCATTTTGTGACTCGATACAATATGAATGCTGAGTGGACCATGAAAAATCACAAATGTACACCATAATTCCTAGATAAGCCTCTAAAAAATGATGGAAAAGGGTAACCAAAAAAGCCAACAGATGAAGTAAAGTAAAATTCTAAAAATCGAGTAACCGGAAAAAGAGGCAGGAAAGGACGGCAAGCAGGGAAGCGGCAGAGCTAAATGCAACTGGATCAACGTCGCAGGAAACAGAAGTGACCTCAGCACTAAGTGGAAGGCCGCATCGTCGGAGCCAGCTGAAAGCGACAGCCCCGTGCTGTCGAGAGGGACCCTGTACAGGTAGAGGCAACGCTGAACGAGAATGGACGGGAGGAAACACGCCGGGTGCAGGAGCCACGACGGAGAGGACGTGTCACCACGGCAAGATGGGCAGCTGTGTGTGTGTGGGGGGTGATCATAATCGCACGCGCTTCCGCTAACGAAGCTCGAAGCGCACAAAGCGAAGCTGAGTCACAGGGAAAGACGGGGAGACCCCGCGCCAGAGAGTTTAACGCCCTTCTCAGCAGTTCGTGGAGGTGAGATGCGGAACACCCGAGCCTGTGTCCAGTCTGCCCTGCCCGCCGACGGCAGAGCAGGCGCGCTTTCCAGACGCCCACGTGCGGCCGTCGTGACGGACTGCTCCACTAAAAACAAGTCTCGGGCCATTTTAAAACGTTGAGAGAGCACGTGACATGCTCTCATGACACATTAGCACGGGCCCTCCTCTCTCAGAAACACGCTGCCTTCCATTTCTGCACCCGCACGGGCACGCCAGACAGGATGCTCATGTGCCATCTGACAGAGCTGCCAGGGCCCTCGGGACTCTATTGTTTCCTCTGCCAGAGGGTGCTCGTGCCGGGAGTTGTGAAGGATGCACGTGGATGACACGTGGACACGCGTGGACAGACACGTACGCGCGCTTACACACGTGCATGGGGAGACAAGGCAACCCTCGTGCAAAGGTGCTCAGGACGGAGGAGGGTCTAGAGGGGGCAGACGGGCTGGATGGTGTCACGGGGGCACAAACCAGCTACTGGGGAGGGACCCATGGACCCGGGAGCCTCTGACAGGGATGATACAGTGACTTAAAGCCAAAGGTTTCTTATAGGTAAAGGCATTTCGAGGCCTGCCTTTGATTTCATTTGCAGAATATTTCTGGCCATTATTGCAACCAATCTCACTGAATAATTATCGAGAAGAGGCGAGTGTCCCAGCACAGAACGCGCACCGGGCAAACAGCTGACGCAGCGGGGAGGTCACTGGCGAGCACGTGTACCTGTGTGTCCGGCCAGCTCCCGACTCACGCGGACATTCCCTTCTCGAGTTTTCAGATTGTAAATGGAGCAAATGTTGTCCAGGCCACCGCAGGCCACGTAGTTCCCAGACGGGGCATAAGCACAGGTCATGACCCACGAGGAACGCAGAGGGATGGCGTGGACCTAAAGGACAGAACACAGGCAATGCAAACGCACTCACGTTCAAAAACGTTAACTACCGGAATTATTTTGAAAATAACTGGATGTGTGACCATTCAGATTTAATCAGAAATCCAATGCTACGTAGCAATTTAGTCTAAGTTTTATTAAAGTCATAACTTACTATCAGATAAACTCTTAAATAATGGTAGTACAGCCTCCTAGTCAAAATTACTTATTAAAAGGAAAGCAGATTCCTTTAATACTTTAAGGAGTATCTGCTAGCAATAAATTCACTTAATCTTAAAAAAAAAAAAAAGAAGAAACCATGTCATTGGCCTGGCAAAATGGCTATACACTCATTCACAAAACAAAATATTTTTAACGAAGTGACCAAACTAGACATTACTGTAATTAATCCTACCACATCCCTCCCTGAGTTCTAGACAGACTTGGTATAAATATTGCCATACTTTATATAGATTAAGTATCTTCCGGTAAAATACAACTGAATTTGATCTTTTAAACACATTTGAACCAATGATAGTACTTTTTCATTCAATGTGATACAAACTTGGATTAAATTTCTAAAAGAACTTAATTTATACTTCAAAGCATACTACTTTTCAGATGATCTCTTGTAAAAAGTAATAGCTAAATGAAGAGCTGCATGTCCGCATTTTTAAAGAAAATGTGAAAAAGTTCCCCAGACTGAGCTAAAACTGGAATCCAGGTGTCCTAGGACACTATGGAGTCACTGCCACCCACCTGCTTTGTAAAGAAATGACCAACTACAGCGTGACTGTGCCTGGTCCCTCAAGGGAGACTAGTACCACATGCTGGCCACGTGACTCGGCTCTTGGCCAACCTAAAAACTTTACACCAAAACAAACTCCCTGTGACCTCCCCCCACATCCTGTGACAAGTTTTACAGAAAGTGGAAGGGATTTCACAGTCCCTACCTTGTTTGTGGTGTAGCTGTCCCAGATGATGAGTTTGCCATCCTGGGAGGCACTGACGAGAAGCCTGGAGGGGAAGGACGAACGCAAACCTGTCAGCGCCACAGCAACACAGAATCGCAAACACGCGGCAACCGAGAACTCGACCTCTATGACTTCCGACGTGGGCTTCAATGTTACATTTGCTTGGCACAAAGCACACTTATTTACAAGCAAGAAAAAAGTTCTAATGGTTAGATCGACTCTGACAGCATGAAAGAAAATACAACCCCAAACGACAGCTCAGATTCAAGAGCACTCGGCTTCACGCGCAGGAAGGAGCACCAAAGCTAAGACACGTGACTTCTAATCGCTTCTGTTTGGTTTCTGCTCATTATAAACGAAATTCGAGGTACACTGGTCTTTCAAGAGCTAATTATGGTAGGAAATGCTCTATTTCTATTCTGAAACATGAAAAGCCTAGATAGAGAATAAACTTCTAGATATTCCAAACTTATGAGCCATTTCTCAACAAAACAAACAAAACGATGCATGAAACCTTCCTAGGTTGAGGTGACAGTGGAGTCCAGGCCTCCTGGGAGCTCTGCGACAGCACTCACACTCCACCTGCTCTGCGAGGTGACGGCCGACTACAGCGGGCCTGTGCCTGGTCCCGTGGGAGAGACCAGCGACTGCCATCAGGTGTTTTCCTAACGATTTTCTTGCTCTGGGCAACTGCTACGTTTGGGATCTGCGTGCTGAGAAGGTGCGGACTGCGTTTGCGGAATTAAGGCAGGAGACTGCACCAGCAGAGCATGACTGACGGGCAGAGCAAGTTCACGGGACAGTAAGTTCTGCAGGCACAGCCCCTGAGACAGCCTGGGGAGCTCGTCGACGAAAAGCGCTGTTCTTGGGGAACGGAGGGGGCTCGCCTCACAAGTCTACACACATACGCATCAGCACCGGCAAGTAACGACAGAAAGCTTTTCACTTCTGAAGATGTCATCAAAACACAGACTTTAACCATTTTAGCCACGACCATATTTGGCTTCTTAAACGGATCACAACCTGGAAGTAAACTCAAGTCACCCTCACAGCCTGGACACCTTTCATCAGAATATATATTCTGACGCACCGAGCATGAACTTTCTTCACAAGGAGTCAACGCTGAGTCTGGCTAACGAACGATCTCAGCCCTGTTACGAAGCCTGTCGCAGAACTAAACTAAGCACAGGCACCAATTCATCATTTTTCAGATGGAATCCTTCAAGCGAACCCCTGCATCTGAGTGGTCACGCACAGATCAGGCCCCTAAAAACATCCCCGCTCACAGGGGCAAGGCTCACTCTGCCGCCCGCCTCCGTCTGGCCCTCCCAGCACAGGCTCGTCCGGGCTACGGGGCCACGTGACCAGCGCACCCTTGGGAGGTCACCTTCACAGCGGTCTCCTGCTCAGAGAGCTTAGGATCTGCTGACTCGCCCAGGGGCTAGTTAGGGAGCCGTTAAGCTGCCCCTGACCCTCCAGAAGGTGAGAGGAGATACCCTCTAATCCCCAGTGGGACAGGGCCGGGGTCTTGCCTTGTGGCGCTTTGGCTGAGCACCAATCAGGTACCCCATGCAGACACCCAGACACAAGGGCTGGAGCAGCCAGGAACAAGCAAGGGCTCCAGGACATAGAGGATGAATGAGGCCCACCCCCAATGCCTCAGGCCCTCCCGTTCTCAGAGGATGGGGCTCGAGCCCCCTGGGTTCAACCATCACAAGACTTCAGCGGGCTTGAAAAAAAGAAACGTTTAACAACTCATGGGGCCAGAAAAGACTCTCGAAAGTTATGGAGAGCGGAAATGAGTACAGCTCAGTGCGCTGTGACGTGCTAACAAATGTCATAAACGCGCGGACACGAAGCTCCGTGCGGGCCTCCCCTGCGCTTCTGAGGGGCAAACTGCCGGCCCGCGCGGCAGTCTGAGCGCCCACGAATGACCGTGCACCCCCACCGCCATCATCACCTGCAGCCTCGACTCACGGAAAAACTTCTGCACACTGACCTCTGTTTACAAAGGCTGGAAATGTGAAGACAACGTTAAGCAAAACACACCGAAATTTAAGACTATTTTAGCTTCTAGAACGAACAGTCGCTGGAGGCTCTGGATGGCAGAGGCCCTCCTTGACAGCGTTTGTACTCCGTTTAAGGCTGTGACACAGAGCCCCTACCTTGCCCAAGGAAGAGAGCGAGACGAGCACGCCACCCGCTGGCTCCCGCGGGGCCCCCGCACCACCTCTTCTTTAGGGGACCGCGACCCCAAGTCTGTGCTGCTTCCTCACGCCCCGCCCTGCCGTTCTTCCCTGCAACCCAGGGCTTTCTACCGGGTGGGACAGGAGGCCTTGTACCTGGTGATCGGAAAGCCAGGGAGACACAGTCCCCGCCTGGCGGCCTGAAGCCCTCGCCTCACCCACTGGGGCTTGGCCTGTAGCTCCCAGTCACCCTCCCGGGCACAGGTGATGGGTCACAGGTGAGAAGCCTTCCAGAGCCCCCTGGAGCCTGGCTGCTGTGGGCGCACACATGGCTCATGGAGCCAAGACAGCCACTAGCCTCTGCGTACTTCTCCAAGTACCGGGCTCCGAATACTGCTCCACGTACCGGGTTCTGAGAACCGGGTTCCGATTACCGGGCTCCTGAGTATCGGGTTCCCAGCACCAGCCTCTGAGTACTGCTCTGAGTACTGGGTTCCTGAGTACCAGGCTCCGAGTACTGGGCTCTGAGCACAGCCTGGCTACAGCGCCGTCCAGCAAATGTACTGTCTGATCAGGACACTGATGCTCCCACAAATGGAGGAAAAGCCCTGGAGGTGAGATACTGTTTGATCAGATCTACTTTTGATAGCAACTCTGAGATGGAGTAAGAAGAGCGTTTTCCTCTATTCCCTTTTCCATTCTTCCTGACGACTGCCCTCGTTAAAATGACCTAAGCTCATCTGCATCTGAAACTGCACGGGACACCGTGCACAGCAGACCAAAGGTACAATCTTTTGTTCTGCAGCTTTTCACAGTCTAAGGCAGACAATTTCATGAACAGAGAAAACCAATCTGGAAATTCCTGACAAGCATGAAAAAACTGCTACCCAGAGAAAGCATCGGAAGAATCCTGTGTTAGGTGCTTGAAAGACCACGTTAGAGTCACAAAGTTGCACAGCTGTCATTTCGACACTTGGGCAGAAAGCGCAGACGAGATGGACTCTGCGGCAGCGTCTGAAAGAAGGCGAAGGCTCGAGCAGGTTTCACCTGGCAACGCTGCAGGTTACGGGGAAAGGGGCGGGGACAGGGAAGGCAGGGGAGGACCCAGCGCACCACGGACACAAGCCGAGCCACCGGAGGGCAGAGGTCCGAACAGGAGGCAGAATTTAAAGCCGAAGCGACGAGCCCATGCCTGAGCCGGTGGATAAAAGGGAGAGGCAGAGGCCGGGGGGAGAGGGTGGAGGCGCAGCTGAGGCGTGAAGAAAAGAGCAGCAGACCCACGCCAGGCCCCTGGGACGCGCGGTCGCCGTTCTAAGGCTCAATGCGCTCATCCTCCTGGCACGGGGGCACGGCACAGGGCAGGCTTTAGGAGCCCTGCGCCGGGGCACCGCAGGGTCAGCCAAGCAGCCAGGAGGGACAGGCTGGGAAGCCGAGGCCCAGCATGGGGGGCGGGGCCCACAGGCGCGCACTGTGCAGCTGGGAGAACGAGACGGGCCGGGGGCTCAGAGCTCGGTGGGCGCTGGCCGGGGCGGTGAAGGGATGACTGTGTCCCATCCGCCCAGACACACGCTGCGACCTGCTCGTGCCACACACCTGGAGTCCGTGCCCCAGTGCATGGCGTAGATCTTGGCCAGGTGCCCCCTCAGCGTTCTCCTGGTGCGCATCTGGATTCTTCCCACTGGGTCGATGTTGTTCGTGATCTTAAAAACAAAAGTCACTGCAAATTAACACAGGGACGAGATCGCCCACTCCCCGTGAGGTTTCCGCTCCATCCTGCGCTCCCTGCGCCAGCCCGACGGCAGCGCCCACTGTCATGGCCGTGCTGCTCACCGTGGTGGCTCACCCGGTCCCACGAGTCACCAGCCGCTCCCCACTGGGACCTCTCCTGCCCCGTGGCGCGCCCCTCCTCTTCCTTCCGTGATCCCCCAGACGCTGCCTCTTGGGTCGTTCGCACCACCCGTCCCTGCCACGTGCCCGTTGGGGCAGAGCGTGTGCCACACTCAGGGCCAGCCCGCAGGGCACAGCCTCCTCTTCCTGCGCCCTCCCTCGTCCCACGAACTGCTCACTCCCTCGGGCCCAGCCACTCCCAACCCTGCCAGTCCTCCCGGTTGTCACAGGCTTCCTTCCTCCCGGATGACAGCCGGGTCTAGCGCACGCTTCGCGCATCGCTACGCGGCCCTGTGCTCCTGCTCTCCACGGCCATTGGGCCGCGTGCCAACCCGACAGCAGCCACCACCTGCTCGGTATCACCGCTGCGCCCGGCACAAAGCTACAGGCAAACCCACCACCTCACCCCCGCCTAGCAGCCCCGACGCATGAATGGTCTGGGCTTGACAAATGCAGTGAGTCTATCACAATAATGGGTTTTAAAAAATGTGCCCTCCTTCCTCGAAAAACTGAGAATTGAGCAATCCCTCTACTGGGTGTTTACCCCAAAGGCTTGAAAACCCATATCCAAGAAGGTATTTGCACACTGATGTTCATAGCAGCATTATTCACCATGGCCAGGGCATGGAAGCGACCGAACTGTCCTACGATAGGCGACTGGGTAAAGCAGCTATGGTTCGTGTATACAATGGAATATGAGTCAGCCATAAGAAGAGATGAAATACTGCCATTTGTGACAACATGGATGGACCTCGAGATATTCATGCTAAGCGAAATAAGCCAGACAGAAAAAGCTGAAAATCACATGAAAATCCCACTTGCGTGTGGGACATAAACCTAAAAGCAATGAATGAGCAGGACAGACAGACCGAGACTCTCAAACGCGGACTACAGGCTAGTGGTTACCAGAGGACTATAGACTGGTGGTTACTAGTGAGGTGGGGGATGAGCGGGGAGGTAGATGGGGTAAAGGGGGTCAAATATACGGTTTGGGGGAGGGTGAAGTGGGTAAAGGGGATCAAATATATGGTAGCTGAAAGAAACTGGACTTTGGGTGGTAAACGCACAATAGAATATACAGATGTCAAATAATAATGTACACCTGAAAATTACCTAACTGTATTAACCAATGTTACCCCAATAAACTTAATTAAAAAAAAAAGTGTCCTCCAAAGTGTACCTGAGAGTTCAAATTCAGGTAACGCTACACAGCTTCTCTTTAACTCACTGTGTAACCTCAAAGTACGTCCCCTAAAGCGTTCGGACGCTGGAAAAACTTTAATCATTCTCGGAAGAAATGCTTTCTCTTTCACATTTGTTTGATTTAGACAGAAATATTAACTTTTTTAAGGAGATGAAATTCACCGTTTACAGTGCACACATTCATCTATGGCCACGCCACCCTGAACAAGCCCGATCCCGTCTGATCTCGGAAGCTAAGCAGGCTCGGGCCTGGTTAATACTTGGATGGGAGACCACCTAGGAAGACTGGGTGCTGTAGGTGTAAAAAAAATAAATAAATAACGGATTGCAAGTTGACAAGGTCCTTGCAATCTGTGAGGTCAACCAAGGGTCGCCTCGCCTGAAAAATAAATAAAATAAAATAAAAACTAAAATAAATAAAATAGAATGTAAATAAATAAATAAAGTACACACGGTCACGCTGTATGCTGTCACCTCTCCCTGGCTCCAAACCCCTCCTGTCCGCAGAGGAGGCCTCATCCCCAAAGCGCTCTCGCCCCGTGCGCCAACGCCGGCTGGCGCCTGGCGCGGTCGTCCCCGTCTCTGGTTCCCCGACCCCGCATGCCCTGTGCGAAGGGGATCGCACGACATGTGACCTCTGGCGTCTGGCCCCTCTCACTCCGCGTGTTTCTGAGGTTCATCCGTGTTGTGGAGAGCGTCAGTAACCACATCTGTTCTGTGACTGAGTGACTGTCCCTCATATTTAGCACAACGCGTTCCCCCACTCGTGGGAGTTTCGGTTGCTTCCAGCCCCTGGCTGCGGTGGCTCGTGCTGCTAAGGACACGTGTGTGGGTGTGCTGCGTGGGCGCCGGCTTTCGGTTCTTCTGGGTGTGTGTCTAGGAACCGCTGGGGCACAATTGAGGTTTAACATTTTGAGCATCTGCTTGACTCGGTTTTAGAAACGTTCTGAGGCAGAGTTTTTAAGGAGAGGACCTTCGGGAACTGCGTTTTAAGACTATAAGGACACTCTACAACGCTGACCCAACAAGCCCTTATTTAAAGCGTAAGAGAAACCTACGATTCTTCTTTAAAGGCACCCCTCCCCTCCACCCGACACGAGCGGCTTCGGGAGGACGCGCCCAGGCGCTGCTGTCCTGCCTCGGTGTGCCAAAGCACGGGCGCAGTGGCACTGTCCCACGCGTCCCGGGGGCAGACGACCGCGCGAAGTGATGCCTACCTGAGAGAGAGTTGCATCTGCACACGCTTTTCTAGCATCCTAGAAACAACAAAGGTAAGAGGAGATCAGTGACGTTTCGGACGCGCTGGGCCCCAGGTCCTCATGCCAAGGTTCACAGCAGGAGCGGGATGTGGCGCGTGCAGCGCTCACTCGTCCCCTGCCCTTCCAACCCCGCAGCACGGAGCCCGCAAACTCCAGCCCACACCGCAGAGCTCACCCAACACAGAGAACGTGTTAACGCTCCAATACGTCCCAGGCCTGCACACTGCCTGGTCTCATGAGCACAACGCCCTGGTGACCCCAGAAACACAGCCCAGACAGGGAGGAACCCAGAACGGGCGTCGCCTCTGCCAGCTCGCTGTCTTACAGCCCAGCAGCTGTGGGCCCAGAAGATACCCATGCTCCGACCCAAACTGTCCCCCTGGACTGCCAACCTGGGGCTGCTCCCAAGCCCAGCAGTCACGCGTGTGGAGCTGCTTGCGAAGGAGCCAGGGGTCTAGGGAGACGTTTGTCGGTCTAGTGTCTCACCCCCTTTCTCACCCACGAAGTGACCTTGGGAAGCGGGGAAGCACTGCAGAGGAGCACGCTAAAGCTAGAGAACGCCTCCTCGTCCCTAAGCAATCAAGTTACTAAAAAATAAAATGCTGCAATCCCAAATTAGTATATATGTTTTACAAATAGAAAGCATACGTTATAAATGAAAATTACATGATAGCTTTAAAAGCATCGAAGTCTGAGTGTAGAAATAACTTCCAAGAAAATTATGACAATTTCTAATGAGAAAAGTGGTTCCGTTATGTAGTCACCTGACCGCCTGCTTTCCCGGGGCGGCTGGCCACACAACGGCCTTTGCGCCCACCCAGGCGTGCGTGCGGGTGTCACCACCGTCCAGCGGCCACCACCTTACTGCTGATTACTTTTATCTCATGAAGCTCTGGGGATACTTACCAAGAGCACAGAAATATATTCGCAGAGATTGTTATCACAACGCACCAAAATCTAGATTCCAACTGCAATTTCAATTGTGCGATTAAATGTCTTTCTGCTTAATTAACGCTGCTTAATTGTATAATTAAAACATAAAATAACATGTAACCAAGTACTTCTACAGCAGCATCTAAATCTGGGGGAAAAGCGTCGGGGAGGGGAAGACCCAGAGTGGCAGGTCTTTCATCAATGAATTCCACGTGGCGAGTGTTGAGCTTCATATTAATTTCTGAATACCTGGTTTGTTGATGCTATCTGTGGCTTTTAACTTTAAGAAAGAAAAATGAGAAATTTTTAAATGGAAAAAATAAACCATGGGACTTAAGGAACTTCACCCTGGCTGGTGTCTAAAAATTAAAAATGGGGTCCATCATGCACCATGTGACAGACGGTGGTAACACTGCTGCTGAGCACTCAGCGCAGCCTTCGCCCCAGCCCCCAGCCCCCAGCCCCCCAGCCCCCCAGCCCCACGCCCCACTGGGCAGGCAGCACGCACGTGTATCCTGGGGGCGTCGTTTAGTGCGAAGGCCTCTGTCTTGTTTGTGATGAAAAGTGTCACTGAGGGGAACAGGTCACCTTTTCTGTCGCCTTGAACCAGAGGAATACATCCAAACCACAAACCAGTCAGCTCCTCATCCTGTCGGACGTGTGTCAAACACAGACCGAGGCGTGCGAGGCCTCACCCTGCTCAGGCCACAGCGAAAGTCCCGACTCTGCTCAGCCACTGCATGGCCACGCTTGGGCCCTCATCGCAGTGAGTTCTGCTCATTTGCACGGGTCAGCACAGTCACTTTGTAACTTATGCACCTGTACGCTTCACAGTGTCTTTCTTAACTCATCGGGTCCCGTGAATTTAAGACATGCCATGCTTTACTCAGCATTCCTCTGAGAGTTCACGTTTCCTCACAAATTGACCAAGAGACGACGAGACTGTCCTCTGGGGTCTGTCAGCTGAAAACAGATCTAAGAGAGGAAACGGCCCCTCCCAGGCTCACTGACCGCTTCCTGTTCACTGTGCCCTGCATTCTTTAAGAAGCATGTATTCTGTGGGCAACCAGGAAAAAAAGGGTGTCGTCCCTCTCCTTCTGAAAGGAAGTCTCCCCTCCCTGTCGTGTGATGGGCCCCAGCAGCCCCTGCCGTCCCACACTGTGCCTGCGCCCAGGACAGAGCCCGTGCGGGTGGCTGTGGGCCGGGCAGCACGGCCGCTCTCCCTGGAGCCGGTCCCAAGGGGAGCCATGAGCCACCAGACACACACACACAGTCCATGTGACTGCAGCAGGCACTTAAATGGAAGAGACCCATGAATTCTCAAGACTCAGTGTGAACGGAGAGTGTACAATGACGACAACACCTATCAAGCGCATGCTGGAATGAATGCAGACACGCTGGTACAGGTCATCTGTTAAAAATTAATCTATCCGTTTCCTTTTACATTTTCAAATTTCACCTGTGGCCCATGGGACAGCCCTGTCCCCAAGGAGAACTGCCCTGCATGCACTTTACAGTGTGACTGGATCTGAAAAATGAGAAGAGATGTCACACTGCCCGCTGTTCCCTCAGCATGGCTGTCTTCCGCCTGCGCCACGCAAGCCATCGGCCAGGGACGGAGGTCTGAATCCACTGTCTATGGCCCATGACTGAAAAACAACTCATAGTTGTAGAAAAAAAATTCTGATTTCCACGTTCTGGAGAGTGGATAGACATTAAACAAGTCTGATCGGAGCAAATAAAAATATTAAGTTTTCCTTATTTTTATTGAGTGTATCAGATCTTTTAAATGGTAAAAGTTGAAATTCTTAGAGTAAAAGGGTATTTGGTTTCCTCTTTGGCTGCAGACCTCATATAATCCCATCGTCTATTCTCGAGTTTACGAAAAAGCTGGCTAAAAGGACGACGACGCTTCTTTCTCCAATCGCCACTAGGCTTTCTGAACATATCCACTGTTGACAGGAAAATAGTTAGACTCCATCGTTACAGTGAACTCAAAAACGTTTAAACACGGGTTGAAAAGCAGCATTCCGAAGGGTGGCAAAGCCATATGGAGGACCCAAAGGCGCCAGAGAGAAGCTCCTCGTCGTGCGGACACGGCCCCCGACACGTGCGGAGGGCGCCGGGGCTTCGATTCTGGAAAGCCCGCCTCCTCCCTCACCTCCTCGTCTGAGAACAGAAACGTCTGCTCATGTATCATGCTTCTTGAGAACCGCTCAGGGGCGGCACTGCCCTGCGAACCTGGAGGAGGGCAGATTAACCCATGAGGCCTCCTCCCCGCGTCCCGTCGAAGTCCCGGGTTCAGCGGGGACCGACTCCGGGAACGCTACTCCTTGCGCAGGGCGGCCGGACCGAGCACGCCTGTTTCACCTTCCATTAGACGTATCTGCTCCATCGAACGGCCTAGCAAAAGCTGGAGACCCTAACGCCATCCCAGAGGAACATGTCTTTTCAAAGAGAAGAACAAACCAGGTACACCGAAAATACCTAACGGTCACAGGGGACGGAGGCAGACGCCACACTGTGACCAGAACACTGTCCCAAAGTTAAGAAAAAAGTACAGAAAAATGTTTAACATTTTATACATACTCAAATAACGATATGCTAGGAACAAAATCCTGAAAGTAATGGACTGGCCACGCATCCGGATCTGTACTCAGTAAATTTCAGTCCAAAACACTGCAGTCACTCTGTAACCCACCGTTCATAAAACAAATAACAGCTGACCTACAATCCAAAGAATTAGTAAAACTAAACACACATGCAGCTACGTACTCTGATTTGGTTTTTAAGCTGCTCCGCCTCCTGCCGTAACTGGTCAAGTTCACTCATCTTCTGATCTTAGCGCTGTCCAATGCTGCCTCGAAGAATCGGGGATCTGAAACGAATGCAAGCGCAAAAAACCCATGAACGATGGCCGAGTAATCGATGAAGGTGAGAAAAGGAACTAGGTTCTGAGAGCTGCGGCTTCACTGTGGTCAGCGCGCTGGAGCACTCATCGAGTTACGAAGGCCCACCAAGGCCTGGGCCGGCAAAATCTAGCGACTGCCATCCACGAGCTCTGTGCAGCGACATGTATACTGGATGCCTCAAAAGATGGGGGTGGGTTGAAAAGGAAAAACCCGTCAGGAAGCATTTTCCACGATGGGCCTGAGGCCGACACTGAGAACAGCTCTCACGTGCAAGCCCAGGGGCACGAGGTCAGGAAACGGGTCCGTGGCAACCTGGCTGCACGCGGTACGTCAAGCCACACCAATGATCTTGAACCCGCCACTGCCCAGACGTCAGAATGATCACACAGCAATTCCCAAAGGACTTGCCAGGACTCTGGTTCAGGGGCAACTTGCTCTCCCACCAAAATAGACCCCGGGATCCCCAGCAGACGCGGACCTACCACCGAATCCTTACAGGTACCGGCCCAGTCGGGCCCAGTACAAACAGCCGGCCGCCCACTCCGGACACACAGCCTCATGAGACAGCACTCCTGAAATCAGAGCCAAAACAAAACCGCCCTGTTCAACGAGAGCCTGATTTCCCCGAAGGAGTCTCATAACTGGGGGCTGCATTTCTGGCCAGGAGCATGGCTGTCAAGTCGGTCATAAATATGACCAACACATCACAAAGCTGGAGCTATAATTACTGACATCTTTCAACTACTTAAGAATACAATTGGCTCCCACATGCAAACACGGCTTACGCCAGGGCCTCCATTTCCTATGCAAATACACTGCAGAAAAATTTTCCATCACAGATTTTGTGTAAAAGTCACAGGGTTAATATGACATACACCAGGTATCTAACTAGCGGCTGTTTATTTTGGGACTGAAACACTGGAGGGAAATTTCACGGATGCCCCACAAGGCGCAGCTGCCAGTGCTCCCACTCTGGTGCCCCTCCCGCAAAGCACTCCAAGTGACTGCGGCGTGGTCGCCGATGGCGACAGGAACCTCATTCCCGACAGAGCGCACATTCGGAGAAGTGAGTTCCCAGCCCTGCTCCCACCTGCACCCGCTGTCTATTCCCGGGAGAAGAGCAAGAAGCTGGCCCACGGCACCCGGGCCTCCGCACACCTGTCCCAGCGGTCCACGAAGGTGACACACAAGGCGACACACGCCGACAGTCTCAGAAATGTTTCTTATCAAAAAGGCTGTTTCGAAAGGCATCGCTTTAAGTGGGTGTTTAGAGCACGCGGGCAGCATGGCTAATGCAGGTCACCTGGGGCCCCCGACACAGGCGCCCGCAGCAAGAGGCTACACCGCACACGCTGCACCCCCCACCCCGGGCTTCTGCAAGGACCGCAACCTGTGAGTGTGACCCCAGCGCAGCAGCGCCGAGCACACAGGGAGCCATCCCTGACATGCCCCGGCCGGCCGGCCCCGCGCGGATCCCCAGGCCCAGCTCTGCAGCCCAAAACCAATGCGAAGAAAACTACAGCTCGTGTTCTGGGAGGCGCTACCTCGTTAGTTTTACTCAACAAACATAACTTCTGATCCTAATATGAACACTAAACAGCTAATTTTTAGTTAAGGGCTAAAAACAACAAGCTCCTTAGGATCTGGGTGAATAGGGAGGACATTCTGAGCAGCTCGGGGATCTCCAGGCTAAGACGCGAATTCCAGTATTAGGTGGAATAACTCTGCAGATCTTAAATATTTCTTTAAATGTCTCTTTCTGCTTTAAGCTAAAGAAATGAAGTTACTGAAAACCTAAGTTATCTTTAAATTGAGCTCAATTAAACTCAGTTACCTCACAAGATTTCAGAATACCAACAACTTGCTAACTTTAATCTTTAGTCACAAGCAAAGAAAACCAAATCAGATCTATTTCCTTCATCAGTAAATGGCATAAATTATTAATACTGCCTTTTGACCACACAGCTCCCTCTATAAGCAGTGTCCACATCTAAGTCTCGATTTAGAGATTCGAAATCTACGTTTACTAATTTGTAAGAAATGGGGCATTCCTACTTCTACCAGCGATAAAAATGTGTCCTCTAAGACCCTATTTAATCTTAAGCTACACAAACGATCTGGTGAGGAAAAGAAACCTATTTAAAGACACTGAAGTTTTTAAAAATTACATTCTTTATTTTCCACGTCAAAGTGGTATTTTCTAAATCGAATCTGGAAAAGAAGTTTTGTGGATGGACTTTCACTGATGAAGAGCTGTCCAGCGTCTCTAGCACGCGGACCTCTCTGTCACCCAGGGGCACTGTCCAGGACCACTGTGATGTGGTATGCGCACAGAGCTACAGGATGGCTCCCTTCACCCTGAGCTATAGGACAGTGAACTGGCCCCACAGGAGGCGCGTGGAGAGACCGGACACCACCACCATCACAGAAAACAGCCACCCCCACGCCCCGTGGACGGCACACAGCACGCTCACTCCAACATCGAGTAGAAATGACAGGGCGCGAAAACCTTTTATTCCCACAAACTAAACGTTCACCCCAAATGCTCTTCTGCGAAGATACAGTAAATGAAATAAACAAGGTACAGAACAGTGTATAAATGATCCTTTTCTTTCTTGCATATAAAAAGAACACACGTCTATGCATGTAAGTAATCTTTTTTTTGTGTATACGTAAGAAAACATTAATAGTGGCTTTTTGGAGAAAGAAATAGTGGGGCAATTTTTATTTTTCACGTTATCATATTTATATATATGTACACACACACACACACACACACACACACACACCCTCCATTAAAAAAATTAACAGGTTATCTGGGCCCTGGAACCAAGAAGCATTCACATTTTTTTCTCTATACTTTTCAGTTAAAAAAGAAAAGCTAATGTTAACTTTTTACCAGATGAATTATTATTTACCAGTAAGAATAATAATGAAAACAATATAAAACCTGGAGAAATGCTTATCGTATGTTAAATGACATTTAGTTTAAAAACGACATTTTAAGACTAATAGCACTTTTAGAATTATTGGTAATATTTTTCTCATTTTCTAATAGTGGCCAAGGAGTTTATATTCCTTTGCTGATAAAACCAGTGTACATTTTAAAAGTCTTACTTACATTTAACTGCTTGTGCCTTTCTCCTCACTATCCTTAGTCCCCCCAAAGCCTTCTGGAAACCCCACCTGTGTCAAAGTCACTGTTAAGCGCTGGCCGCGCTGACTCAGCGCGCTGACCAGTCTAATCCACTAAGACAGGACCTGCTGAGAGCCCCGCCTGCCCTCCATGACCCACATCTGCCACTGGCTTTCGGTCAGAACTCCTGTTTTGGAAACACTTCTTGTGGAAATTTAAGTAACGTAAAAGCCGGTATAGGAAGTGGTCCGCCCCTACTTTAGGCTGCATGCAGCACCTCTGTAAGTCAAAGGGGAGCCTGATTTTTTTATTCAAATGTTTCTCATTTGCAATGCAATGCATGGCGGTCGCTTCATGACAAACGCAGCACCATCTCCCTCCAACCAAGACCCCTGTGTTCCAGGAGTGACCGTCCATGGCCCCCCAGCACCCACGGTTATTAGTCACTAACAATGACGCTCAGGCTGCGGGTTTGTTAATGTATCAACAAATAAATTCGAGTTCTGATTCTGCCGCATATCAGGAAATGTGCCTCTCACCAAATCCCTTTTCAGTCTGGTCTGTTTACTGCAAAATCACAAAGGCGGTCTCTACACGACAGGCTGAAATAAAAATTAAGTGAGGCGATTGGAAAGTGCCCCGTCAGCCTTTTGGTGATTAGAGGGTGAAGCAGACCTTCCAACAGGGCCGAGGGCTCCCCCACACACACGCACATGCACACGGTCTCACGGCCAGCCCCGCATGCCCGCGGACTTCCACTGCGCCGAGCTGACAGCGACAGCGCCTCTGACACGTCCCAGGCCACGGGCAGGCCACGCGCATCCAGCGTTGCATGGGGCGGGGGCGGGGTCTGCTCACTCGCTGGCACGCGAGTGCCGCACCTCATCTCCAAGACAAAGCAGCATTTGGACAGAGAGGAATTTGCACGAGGAATTAAAACCAATTTCATCAGCTCTTCCATTTTTCTGTCATTCCCAAATCCAAGATCATCTCCAAAATGAAGACAGTGCGAATCCAAAGGGCGACAGAGTCCTCCCTCGGTACACACGGTTCTGACAGTATTGTGAGCAACGCAGGGCAGCAGCACAAAGACGCCGCGACCCGCAAGGGGCGTGACTGCTGGAGAGGGCGCCGCGCCACGCTCCGTGCCCCCTGCCCCGGACACCACCCACCACGGCCCTCCCTGTCCTTTAAAGTGATGCGCTGATGTATTTAAGAATGATGGGTCAGCGAGGAGGGGGACGGGTGAGGGCAGGTACCGAGCCAGCCCGGCCCTGAGTGGGGACTGCTCTCGTCTGGTAATAATGGGGCTTCCTTAATGCCACTTGTTAACTTCTGCATATGTGACAATTTTCCATTAAAATCATTTTTTAAAATGTTACCAGACTCTGGATCGTGATTCAAAATCCACATGTACAGACCTTTTAGAGAAAATCAGAAAAATCTGATTTTGGTCTGAGTATCTGATGACACGAAGGAGTTGCTGTTCTTTTGTCTGGTGTCACAATGGGACTAAGAAGATCCTCACCTGACAAATACTTCTTACTTCCCAGTGCAGTAAGCTGGGATTTGCTTTAGGGCACTCCAAGACAGGAAGGAGGGAGTGGGGGAGGTGGTTAAACAAAAGTGGCCAAGTTCTGTAGATGTTGGAGCTGGGTGATTACATAAAATCCTGTGTTTATATGTTTGAACATTCTCAACAAATTTTTTTAAAAATCATTATTTTTTGGTGTTGTGTGAGTACATTACAAGCACGCATTAAATTCGCTATAATCTCTTGGTTTTAAAAGTGTGGGAGCGCAGACAGCCCACGAGCAGGCTGTGTCGTGTGGTGACATTTTTTTCTTCAAGGACAAAGAATCACCCTGCCACTTTAGCTGGCTGTTGAAAAAAGATGCAACCCCAATAATTCCCAAGTTTGTCTGAACAACTGGATGTTGACCTTGGAAGCTTCTATATCCAAAAGTGATAAAAATTAGTATTAAGTTCTGATGACACAGTACCACGAAACCAGCGTTAGCAGATCAAGGCATCCAACGACAGAGTCAGCGGTAACTAGTTTTAGCAGGGGTAACGAGGAGGACTAAGTGGGAGACCCAGGCCCATGTTACACCCTCGTCCGGCTCTGGTTTAACGTATCCAGCAAATTTCTACATTTCTTTTGAAAACTCACATGCCAAAAATGTGACTTCCACTTCCATTTTATTAGGATTACACTACATTTTATTACGATGCGGTGTATTTAAACAGTCTGCCCTCAACATCGAAGATTCTCATGAGATTTTCCTGCTTCTCAATTTCCTGATGCCAATTTTAAGAGAGAACTCACAGCCACTGACGCAGCGAAGTGGTCAGCGGTCAGGTGATGCCCGTACAGGATACTTTCCACTCCCCGCTGATGGACGACGTGGTTCAATTTTAACTTACTGTTCAACCCCGACCAGCATGCATCCCCTAAGGCATTAAGACGATGTAAAAATTTAATCATCCTAAGAGGTAAGTTTATACAACAATCATCTATTAGCTCTGTAAATAAAAAAGTAAGACACGAGAAAACATCTGTACATAAAGTGATATACTTTGGTCCTAAACTGGCCTGACCTCCGGGGCCCTGGCTTACTGTCCACGGGAGAGGGCAGGGGCCTCGCCCCGGTTTACTACCTTCCGAACCTAAAAGGTCCCTGGCCTTTTCACATCAGAACAAAACCTACACAGAGAATTCCTATGCCACCAGCAGCGAAACGCCATTACACTCGAGCTGCATGTGCGGGAACCTGACGTGTCTAGGGGGTTCGGGCTAGAGCCAGACAAGCCCTCGGGAGGGCGCTCGGCCGGCGACGGCTGTCCATCCTGAAGTGAAGGGGGCATACAGGGTCACACGCACCCAAAGGGATCAGCTATCTGACAAAAATCAACCACACTAATTTTATTAACCAATGTTACCTCAATAAAATTCAAAAAAAAAAAACCCACACAAAAAACAAACCACACACATCCGGTAACAGCAGGAAAGCAATCCCACTCCATGGACAGGCTGTAGAGCACACAGCATTTCTGGTGACACAAAAAACAAATGACATCCGTACGGCGCCCCAACCCTGCCCCTGCACAGACGTGCCTGCGAGGCGGCGAGGGCTGTCCCCGTGGATCCCAAAGCTCGCCGACCTGCACGTGCACGTCGCTCATGGGCTGCTACGCAATGTCACGTTTAAAAACTACTATAAAGAACTTCCTTTTCGGAACATGTTAAAGCTAAATCTGATGAGGAAGAAGTACGTTACTGAAAGCTTTCAAAAACTCCCAATTATTCTGTCGTCGTACTAATAATTTAAGACGCGATTTCTTTGATTTAAACGACGAGCACGAATCTGCCCGTTTAGAGCCTCTGTAGCACCGCTGGCGGGGCGACGGGCCGGGGACGACACGACACAGGGAGGGGACACACGGCCGCTCGCTGTGGGCTCCAGGCCCATCCCCGTGGGCAGCCTGCGCAGGAGTGGGCTTGCCTACGATGGCTGTCCCCGCCTCCTTGACACCCAGGGCCGAGCCTTCGCGCCTTGGAGGAGCGCCCCCGCTCGTCGTGGGGGCGGGGGTCGCGCACCTTCTGCCAGCCCCTCTTGTCCCCAGGACGCAGCTCCCTGGCAGTGCTGCTTCCAGAGCGAGGCGCACCAGCTCTCGGGGGAGCCCCTCCACCACCGCACTCAGTCTCCCCGCCCCGCCTCTAAGGACGAGGCTCCTCCCCACCCGAAGGCAACTGCCAAGTGTGTCCGTCTCCCCAGCAGTGGGCCGCGAGCAGAAGTCCAGTCTGAGGTCCGGGGAGCGGCTGGCGCCTCGGGGCTGACGGCGACGTCGGCCTGCGGTGCCCCGACACACGGAAGCCGACAGCCCGGTGCACACGCATCCAGGCACGCGTCCTCCGCACACGGCTCTGCGGCTCTCCCGCCCTGCGGCCCGTTTGCTGTCCGGCCAGGCAGAGGGCCCGGCCCGTGTTCACAGAGCTGGAACCTTCTCCCTGAAACCGGCAGCACTCCTGGCTTCACGCTGCAAACACCTGACTCACCTCACTCACGTCTGTTTACTGAGCACCTTCTATGGACAGAGGACAGTGGTGACAAACAAGCTCCTGCCCTCAGGGACCGGGGTCTAAAAGAATGACTGGCAGGCAAACGTCGACCTGAGCCACCTGGATCCCTAACTGCATGAGAATTAAAAGGCCATTTACGATTCACTCCCAGGTCACAGCTGTGACTTAGGTGCACTTGCTGTGTGATGTCACTGTGTCCTCACCACCCTCAAGAGGTCTTACCAACCATCCACATGGTAAACAAGAGGAAACGGAGTCACAACTCTCCAAGGTTCACAGTCACCAAGAGCAAAGCCACGAATGTGACACGGACTAGCTGCAGTTAGCCACACCAGGGCCCCAACACAGACCGTAACTGGCTGGTCACTGCCTGAGCCTGCCCGTGGCTCCGTCGGGACAAGCTCTTCAAGGACGACGCGGTGGATGTCAACACCTCAACGCTGCCCTCCGAGCTGCAGGCGCAGTCCTGTCTCTCCTACGGTGGCAGCTCCATCAGGGGCGAGAAGCCCGCACATCCCCGTCAGCGGAGGCCTCTGACCCCTGGTCTGGCTGCAGGGCATCGGCCTGGCTGAGCCGCTGGCCGGTCAGCCGCTGGCCCTGGCACCTTCCCATCGGCTCATCTCCCGACGCCTGCCACAGAGGGAATTTGTCATTTCCCAGAAGCCATATTAAATGAGTAAGAAAACCCCAGATTAACGATAATTTTAGTAATATGTGTATTTAATTCTACATATCGAAATGTAACCTCAACATGTAATCCACACAAACAATTGTAAATGAGGCGTTCTGCATTCATCTGTCACCTGCTTTTGAGATCTGGTGCGTATTTTAGCTCGATGTGGACTAGTCTCATTTCAAGTGCTCAACAGTCACACAGGGCTGGCAGCCACCAGATGCCACTGTGCTGAGCCCTCGCTAATCCCTTCATCGCACAGGGGACACTCCCCTGGGGGACGGTCACTTCAGTACCTTCCAGAAAGGGCGGAAACCGGGCTCTTCCCTGCACGACACGGAGCCGCTTCCCCACCTCAGACACTGAGGAAGGTGAGGCGGTCTCCCTGACTCTCTAACCTCCCTCCCTGTGTCACCTCACAAACCAGTCCACTTACCGACCAGGCAGGTGTCGGCAATTCAGGGCTGACAGCAGTCGTGACAGTGGCAGGTCGTGGAGCACCCGCCCGGTGGCTGCTCTGGGAAGGGGCTGGAAGGCCAGGGCGCCAATACTGGAGAATAAGCAGGAGTGTCCCCACTGGGGTCGCCTTGTCCTCTGGAGCCACAGGAAACATGACCCTCTCTCCCAAATGTAATGTGTTAGGAACCAGGACGCTACCGCTCTCGCCCCCGGTGCGTCTGACCTCGGTGGCTGCCGGCTCCTCCTGCTTCCCAGGCCGGGCACAGAACCCGGCACATAGCGGGTGACCACACGCAGGCAATAAATCCAGCCCCTTCAAGCCTGGGGAGGCCAAACAAGAAGTCCCCCTCCAGTTACTGCAGAGCCAAACCTCGGACCTAAGTGACAGTCTAAGAAATGAACGGCACACGCCCAGCAGGACGGCCTACGAGGGAATGGTGGCGGGGACTGGGACTCAGCGGCACGCGCGAGGCGGCAGCCCTCGAGTCGGGGGTTCTGCTCCCGACCGTACCCTGCATACTCCATCCGGTGGACCATCTTGGCTTCGACACTAACTTACTGGAAACCACGAAGAGCGCTGCGGGCTTTCCTGCAGAAGCCGCTCTCCTTGGCCTCTGCATGCCCAGGCCACCCCAGCAGAACCTGCTGGCCGGGGGGGCGGGCGCACACATCCAGGGTCCAGTCCCAACTCCCTCTCTGCCTTCGCTTTCCAGTGAAAGTGGTGACAGTTACCGTCCCCACTGCTGTGACACGCTGGGCAGCGGCACGGGCTCCGCCCAACCCAGAGCGACTGCCCGCTAAGTAGGGCTGGTTACCAAAGCACGAGGGGGTGTCCCCTCAAATGGCGTGGTGACAGTGAGGAAGTCACCTCCTCCTTTGCCTACCTAGTGGAGCAATTAAGCAAATGGCAACAGTGGCGACCAGTGTGATGCGGGGGGTGCAGCAGCCAGAGTGCAAGTAACACAATCAACACGTCTAAGGTGATATGTTCTCACCAACGTGCACACCTCGGAAACCCCGCCACTATTAAGATGATGAACGTATCCATCGCCCCAAGTCTCCTCCGGCCCCTCTAAGTCCCACCTCCACCCGGCGGCCACCGGTCTGCTTGCCATCGCTACGGAGACTTTGCCCGTTCTAGAAGCTCCCGTACGGGGGCTCGCACACGACGTGCTGTCTTGCGGTCCGGCTTCGTTCACGCAGCATGACTGTCCCGAGGTCACCCGTGTTGTTGCGTGGACAGTCGCCATGGGGACCAGTCGCCATGGGGACCCCTGCTTCATCTGTCCTGGGTAGACACCTCGCGGTGGAAGGGCTGGAGCACAGCCGGTGGGCACGTGCTTCGCGTTTGAGAAACGGCCGAGCTGTTTCCACCGTGGCTGCACCGTCTCGCCCCGTCTCGCCCCGTCCCCCGCACCCCGTGGGGCCCCGGAGCTGAGTCTGGCGCCCTCGCCAGCACATGGTGTGCTGGGCCTCCCCCGGTTCGGGCACTCTGGCACGCGGTGGCGGTGCCCGCGTGGATGTAGCGCGTTCCCGAGGTCAGCGAGTCCGGCCGCCTCTCACGCACACGTGCGCTGGCTGCAGGACACTCTGCTGAAGCATCTGCTCAGGGCGCCGGCCTCCTCCAGCGGCTGTCTCTCAGCGCTGAATCCCGAGAGCTGTTCACCCATTCTGGGTACAGGTCGCCTCCGAGACACGTCACTTACGAATCTTTTCTGCCAATCTGTGGCTTTTCATTCTCTAACAGTGTCTGAAGGAGAACGTTTTAATTCTGATGAAGTCCGAACTGTTCTCTTTTATGGACTGTGTCTTTGATGTCACAACTGATGAGTCTCTGCCTAACGCGCTAAGTCTCAATGACTTTCTCCATTTTCTTTTAGAGGTTTTCTAGGCTTAGGTTTTATATTTAGGTCTGTGGTTCTCTCTTTGTCAATCGTATCAAGTTCACCTTGGGTGTACGATACCCAACCGATCAAGCACCTGATTCATTCAATTTGGTGCTGCTTTTTGATTTATCCCAACTTACAAAGAAAGAGCTGCAAGAACAACGCGGAGAGCCGCACGCCGTCGCCCTGACGCTGGCGCACCTGCTTTTCCACCCCAGCACACAAACACGCCGGGGTTCGGATCCGCATCGCGTGGCCTCCGCCTGATCTGTACCAGCTGGCAGTCCAGCTAAGACTGAATCTGGAAAAAGGGCCCCCTGCTTTCTAATGAAAGAAGCTGGAGAAATACTGCTCTAATCTAGAATGCGAACCAGAACCAGTGGGACCCTAAGCCTTCCTGCTGACCCACTAGACAAAGCCTTTTAAGAAAACGCCCTACTCAGGATCCATTTGTTCTAAGAACCAACTGTGGGCTTGAAAAAGAAATGGGCGAAACCAGGTTATTAAAAAAAGAAACCCTAAAGAAATTTAAATATAGTACTTTAAAAAGTGATAAGGATTAATCGCATCAAAATTACCTTAAATTCAGAAGTGCTTCAGGTCTGGTCTCCAATGCACACAAAATTACCTGCAACAGACAGAGAACAGGATGTGTTTTAATTGCATTCAGGCTTCGAGGAACGACAGTCCGTCCACTTTAGGGAGCAGTAAACGCACCCCCTTTCCCATCACCCGGTCTAGTCCTAAATCATTTTACTTGGTACTTTGTATTAACCTAGCATTCAGTTCTTCGGTGTGAAAAGAAATCTAATCTCAATTTCTTTTCGAAAACTCTTTAGCGCCTCAGGGAAAATACCCTAAATTAAACCGAAAAGTATTGGAAGGAAGCGGTGTTTAGAATCCTGTTACTAGAAAAGTCACAGTAACAGTAAAAAAAAAAGCACCTCAGTTCAAAGAAGCTTCTGAGTAATCTGTTGCAGACTTCCCCTCAGACAAGGAGGGGACCTCATCTGAATCCCAAAAGCAAGCCCTGGCCAACACTGCCCGAGTGCCTGTGGGTGCCACCCCAGCCTGGGCCCAAGGTCCAGGAGGCGGTCACAGGGAGCCAGACGCCCCAGTGCTGCCCTCAACGCTCCTCCCACCACACGGCAGCCAGAACGAAAACATACTGAATTCTGGATTTCTTCTGCACTATCGCCTGTTTCTTTCTGGAAACTGAGTTTCAAAATGTCTAAGTATGTTTTCTAACCTCTCCAAGTTAAACTCTGAGTGCAGGGCCACTTGGGATGTTTCACAGGTTACCGCCTGCCTGCAGGCTGATGGACAAACCCCCCTGCACATTCTAGCCCAGAGGGCGCGTGACGTCTCAGGAAGTGGAAATGTCCCCTCATGGAACTGTGAATCCTAAGGCACTTATTTAACAAAACATTTTCCTTTGGCAATCACGCTACGCTGCACATGCTGCAAGCAAGCTCGGGCTTGTCCCGTGCTGCCGTGGGGCTGGGGCAAGCAGCCTCTCTGCCGCTGGACATTCAGTAGCACCCCTGCCCCAGCCGTGCCAACCCAAACTGTCTCCAGACACCACTACATGGCCCTGGGGGGCAACGTAAGGCCAGGCGGGATCTGCTCATTTAAAGTGATTGTCACAATTACTGCAATCTCCAAATACAAATCCTTTCAGGTATTTTCCACATGAAGAGAAGAGACAGGTGGAAAAATAAAGATCGTATGAAAGATGTATCATGGTTTGCTCGAATTCAAATGCCCAGATTGCCTTGTGGCTCAGAAGGCCACCGGAGTGTCCCCGCCCCCTAGCTCCTACATGGTGGGAGAGAGAGTGCTGAGGGCGCCACCGAACCCGCCACGGCCAGGATTCTCTCGCGGGGGTGTCCGGACGCACCTCTGCCTGAAAAGACCCAAGGGGGGGCTCTCCTCCTGACTGCCCTGTGCAGGGGACAAAACCACTGTCCCAGGCGGCAGCACACCAATATGACCTTGAAACAGGAGCCACCCCCCGGAAGAGCAGGGACTGGGGTGCAACAAAAGCACAGCCATCGCTGTTGCCACTGCAGAGGGCCAGGGGCTGACAACGAGGTGGCTGCACCTGGCTGCGGGCGCCTGGAGGGGCGGCCGGAGAGGCCACTCTGGGTATGGAGGAAGGCGGCCCGGTTCCTCTGAAGCCAGCCCCGGGGGCAGCCGCTCCACAGCTCGATTTTCTCTAGTTAATCTTTTTAGTAGCAGCAACCCGTAAGGGAAGTTACAGGATAAGGAAAGATACAAACATAAAATCCAAGAAAAAGGTTGAACAGTTTATAGACCCACTTTTAGTTAAAATTTTAAATGTGTGTAAAATAAAATTCGAACCATAGATTAAAAAAAAATAGAAATGTATCATCACTTTCACAGGCAAACCCAACACTGTCAGCATCCCGACCCCTCTCCCACCCGACGACACCGACAACAGAGGCGCCCTCCGCCTGCGGAAGGCAGGAAGGAGCACTGTGGTCCAGCCGTCTCCTCTCATCCTCTGGCAGCTCAGCCCCAGGCTTCCAGAACATGCCCCTGCCCCTGAGCCTGTGTCAGGCCTCCTTTGGTCTTTGAAGTCTATCTGATATAACGTCGTCACTTACTGACGCGACGAGTCCAAGCCCCGGAACCCCCATTCACTCAACACACTGCCAACGCCTGGAACGTCAGCCGCCACGCTGGATGCTGAAGGTGCGGGGGTCTCACGCCCGGCGGGGAAAGCATGGAAAATTATCCCACAATGCAGAGCGAAGAAAGAGAGGGGGCTCTACCCCTACAAACGAAACTAAGCAAATCCAAGGAAGCTAGTTTCACACGGGCCTGTGCTTCAGGTGAAGTGCCGGCCAGCCGTGCACGGGTCCCCTCGCGCCACAGGCCGAAGCTGGAACAGGCCACAGGCCCGGGGGAGGGGGGAGCTGAGTCAGAGCACCGCTGCCCTGCATCTCAGTCAGAGCAGAGAGGCCTCCTGACAACAGAGGGCGGGAGCTGGGCTGGACTCTGAGCCCTTCTCAGCAACGCGGGGTACCAGGGTTCACTCTAACGGGTGTCCGACAGCCCAGGTGGTCTGCTCCCGCCCCCTAGCATCTGCCCCCTCAGAGCGGAGTCCCCAAGACGGAGTTACGACATCAAAGGCTAGGTGGCTTAAGACCCTTGATTAAACCAGTGCTCGGAGCCTATGCTCTGACGCTGTTGAGTTCATTCAGCAATGTTAAACACGACTGAGACAGGCTCCTCCGTACACAGACACGCTGCCACATCGTGAAGGTTTAAGTACCAAAGACTAGACGCCCCCAAGACACCCCTGGAGAACACCTTACCAGCCGCGTTCCAAGTTCAAACAAAGCAAAGGCGCACCTGCACCGCCAGAGCCCCGGACGGGACACACGCCGCTGCGCCGTCGCCGATCGCCACATGGAGGCCCCGGCCCCGGCCCAGACGGACCGAGGGCAGATATACAGCAGCGTCCCGCCCCGTGTGTAGTCACAGGTGTGTCACAGGCTTTACGGTGTTTAACCATAGCCCTACAGGGACTGTGCACGTGACGCATGGACCACCTGACCTTTACCAGCCCTGACAGAGGCCACGCCAGGCACATGACCAACCCTGCGAGCTCTGCAGGGAGGACTGGGAGCCGGTGAGAGACGAGGTACACGGCCCGCTGCTGAGTCATTCTCCAGGACCAAGATGTCTGGAACAAGCAGGGAGCGTGCCGATAACGTGAAGGCGAGCCCCTAGCCAGATTTACGGCCATCTGAGGGTAAAAAGGAAGAACTAGAATAGAACGTATCTCATTGGAAAAAAAAGGAACACAAACATACACAGTAAATAATAAGTAAAACAAAGAAACCAGAGAAAAAGTAAAACTTTTTACAAAAGAATGTAAAACAGATGCAGGAAGAATGACAGATTTAGAAAACCACGTGTGGGGGCTCTAAAGTGGGGGCTCTGGAGTGTGGGCTCTGGAGTGTGGGGCCCTGAGTGTGAGGCTCTGGAGTGTGGGGCTCTAGACAAAGCAGGCAAAGATCAACGGACGCTCAAGTCAGTGGGTGAGAGTACGTCAAGTTTCGATATCGGCAAAGGCCTGAAAGTAGCACTCACAGACTATTTCTTCATTATGAAAAAGAAAGGATGTGACAATCAAGAGATCCGACATCACTGCAGTCAGTGATCGAACTCGTCGTCACCAAGAACAAACCCGCGTCAGGCACCTCAGGCTCAGCGGAGCGGGAAGTCCAGGGCACCCAGGGAGCATTTCTGACAAAAACGTTTTGGCTGAATCCAATCTTGAGGCAACGTAAAAATCCAGAATGTAAAACATTACAAGGTATTGGCCTGAACTTGTCAAAAATGTCAACGTCATGACGGAGGAGAAAAGGTGGAAAGTCTGCTCAAGACGCAGGAAGCCTAAGCGACCTGATAACCAAATCTCCAACACTTGAGCTCAGACCCGGAATTTAAAAATACGGGCACAAAAATGTTTAGGGGGAAACTGAAGAAATTTAATCGTGGACTTGGACTGGGCGATACTGCATCAATAGTAAAGTTCTGGGGCGCGCCGGTACCGTGGGGCGCGTGTGAAGGGGCACCCTTGCTCAGAGGACACGAGGCTGTGGCTGTGAAGACGGAAGGATCAGGACATCTTCGTCACTGAAAAGCCTCACCATCGAGCGCAGAGAGAAATAAAGAAAATGTGGCCCCAAAGTTACAAATTACTACATTTTGGTGCACAGTGCAGAATGTTCACTGACCTACTCTTTCGGTTTCTGTAGCTTCAAGAAGTTACTCAAAATTAAAAGCTGGGGGAGGAAAATACCAAAATCAATAAAGTGCAAATATAAATCTTTTAAAAACATGCCTTTGATGGGATGACCTGAAGTTAAAGTCAGAGGAAATTACTGTACCTTTAATTACTTCTCGACTTTTCCACTGACCAATACGGTAAAAAGCTTCTTCAGCAGGCTGGAAAACTTGGCACAATAAAATGGTCACGTATTTGTACGAGTATTGCTATTTCAGTTTTTTTCAAAATCCAAAATGACATGATGAATACATTTCGGTTTTTAAGAGTGTACTTTTATAAATAAACGGATTACTATTTCGTTTTTAATGTTCGTATTTCACTTCTGTTTTAAGTGTTTAAATATTATTTTTCCCAGCGTGGCGACAGGCTTGCCCACAGAGATGAGCAGGTCTCACGGTGCGTGACCTTTCCCGAGGCCCAGCTTTCGGTTTCACTGCCTGTCTCCACCGTGTCTGTTTCTGAGTCCATGGATGTCGTCGTCGTCTTCCTCCTGCCCGCTGTGAAGTCAGCGAGCCCTTCCAGTTCCTGAGGCGGCAGCGCAGCCCAGCGAGGCCTCGCCTTCTGCAGTGAGCACGGAGTCTGCGGATCCCCCCGCCGGCGCTGCTTTCGCTTTCATTCAAATGAAAATATTTTCAAATTTCCATTGCGATGTCATCTTTGACTTGTTTAATTCCCAAATATTTGGGCATTTCCCATTTAGTGTTTTCTACCTAACGCGCTGTGATCACAGTGACTTTTCGGGCCCGTCCGAAGCTCCGGTCGGCTTCCGCTCCGGGTCGGCATCCTTGACTCTCACCTCTGGGCGACAGATCACTCACTCTGTGTATCTCTAATACCTTGCAGAGGACCAGAGAGAACGACAGAAACCAGAGGAAACGTCTCGCCGCCCCGGGCCTCGGCCGGGCTGCGCGGGGTCTCCCACCCTCGGCGCGCTGGAGGCTGCGAACTCCTCCGACGGGAGGCTGCCTCCCTCCACCTTCTCGACGTCAGGGTATCTTCCCCAAAGACGACGGGCCAAGGAAGAAGCGCGCGCCTCTCCCAGACACAAGGCAAAGAAGCCGCCCGGCTCCTGCGCGGCCCAGACCCACGCGAAGACGAGCGCGGCTCCGCAGGACCGGCCCTCGCTTTTCTGGCCCAAGGCGGACGCCCGGGCTGTCCCCTGCATGCTAGACTGCAGCCCGGTCCTGGGTCGGGGACTCGTCTGGCCCTGCAAGCTACAGAAAGTCTCCGTCACCCCGTCCCCAGCCGGCTGGGGCTCTGCATGTACCGCTGTCCCCGGTGCCACGCTGAAGGCCTGTACCCGTCGCCTGCCCCGTAGAACACTGCCTGCAGGGTTCCCATGTCACAGCACACAGTGACCCCACACAGTGCTACCCTGAGAACCTCCTGTCCATACCGGGACCAAGGTCGCCTGCTACATGCAAAGGTGTGTGGGGCATAGGACAGGCACACCCCAACACTTTGGGTTGACCCTAATTGCTAATAAATTTCTCAATGTATTGAGTTGTTTTTTAAATTATCCTGCAAATATTCCTTGTGTTTGTTAAATAAATCTTTTAAACACTTGACTATGGTTTTACACACAAGACACAGTGAATCCGTGGGGCAAGTTTTGCTGGAAATCGTTCATTTTTTGCAGAAGGCTGGTAACAATGCGACGTGCCCTGAAAAGCTCCCTCCGACTTTCTCCCCACGCCTACCATGCACCTGAGCCCCAGCCCCTCAGTGAGCGCGCCCTGGGTACACCCCTTCTGCTAGGGACCACGCAACTGGCATGCTCTACGCCACCAAATCAGATTTCAGAGTACAGCTGAAAAATACACAGCTCGAAATCTTTTTAACCAGCAATAAAATTTATCAAGCACTGCTATGTGCCAGATGCTACGCTGCTGAGTCCCGTGTACGCATCAACCAATTAATCCCTCAGTCACCTGTAGGGTATGTACTGTTACCACCACCCCTTGTAATTTTAATTCTGTAAAATTACAGAAGACACTTGAGGCGAAGAAAGGTCAGTAACTAGCTCAAAGTTCTGTGAAGAGTGAGAGGCAGAGCTAGGTCACAGCCGGCGACTCGAGTCCAGCCGGGGCTGACGATGACACCACACTCACTCTCATTTAGAAACAAGGAGCCTGTGGACGTTTTCAAAAACAAAGAAAATCAGACAAAAATTAAGATTTGTCCCTTTGCTCGTACTTCTTCCCCTGCCCTGCCCTGCCCTCCCCTCTGCCAGGAAACGTCACTCGACCCTCAGAGCCAGAGCTTTGAGGGTCGAGTGACTCGTCCTCACGGGGCTGCCCTGATGCCCCCCCCACCTAACCGCGCTGCCCCGCTCTCCAGATCCACCTGTCCTGTGCCATCGGGCTGTCCCCCAGGACTGTGCCTGTCCCACTGGGCTGTCCCTCGGGACTGTGCCTGTCCCGCCGGGCCGTACCCCCGTGCCTGTCCCCCAGGGCTGCCTGTGCCTGTCCCCCAGGGCCATGCCTGGCCTTAACTGCCGCTGTGCACATTTCTTTTCCTGGCGGTGGGGGGTGAAGCTGCTCAGCTTACAGAGCAGCTATTCTAAGAGCTGCCCCCACTGTCCCTCCTCCAAACCCCCGTCTCGGGAATGTCCACTGACTCCCGGCAGCATGTGCAGACTGCACAACCCCGTGTCCAACTCGCCCAGTCGCTGCCGACCCGACCAGGGTGGGCACCCAGCGCAAGTCAGACCAAACGAGCGCCAGCCCCCGTCACGTGGACACTGAGACCGTGAGTGGGGCAAGCTCTCCGCGTCTGCAGGGGACACGTGAGCTGGAAGGCTGCGGCTGGCCGGCCCTCACGGTGTGGGCTGAGCACAGAGGGAAGGGCGACACGGACTGAGGGGAGCGCTCCCTGCTGTCCTCGGCCCGCCCTTCCCAGGCGCCCTGCGCTCAGGTGCTCAGAATCCATCCATCCTTCCTGCTTTCCTTCAACCTGGAGCTTCAGTTGGTTTGTTTCTTGCAATCAAATCACTCTAAGGAAATGACCTGCGTGCCACATCACCCCCGCCCTGCACCTATTCCCTAGGTGCCTGCAAATAAGGACGTGGCTTCCCCGTCAATGGCTTCTCCAGCGGTTTCTGCTGGGGAACTCCCAAATTCCAGCCCGTCCTGTCTGCCAAGCTCGAGTGGCTGCCTCCAGTTCCATACCCACGTCTCCCACTGGGGCTGTGGCCACACCCGATGGCCCCCTCCCCACCAACCCCCACTCCCGCTGGCTTAGGGGACGCTGCTCTTCTGCAGGTCTCCCTCCTCCCGGTCACGCCCTTCCCCCAACTGCACCCCAAGTCCTAGGGCCCCAGACACCGCAGGGCCCCCAGGGCTCAACCCCTCCCAACACCGAGGGCCACCACACCACCCTCCTCAAAGACAGACCCAAGAGCCCCTTCCCACCCGGGCACCACCCAGTTCCCTCCAGTGCCCGTCCTCCGCCCGCTGCGCCGGCCAGCTCCCCCGTGCCCAGCCCACTGACTACCCCTCCGACCCCGCCGCCACGACCCGCGGGGTGCCTCGCCCCCGAGTTTATCTTCCTGAATTCTGAGTCTTCAATACCCCTCCTGCGAAAGGAAACCACCTTTGTGGCCTCACCTGATTTTAAGCCCCGCTTCCCACCACGTTCCCAGGAGCCCCCACCCTCTGGGACTCTCGTCCCTGAGGCCTGAGGATGGCAAACACAGCACACGAGCACTCCGGGCGACGCTGCTGCTCGCCGCCAGATGGGGACCGAGACCCCGGACACTGGTCTGTTAGACAGAAACCCCGGGAACGTGAATGTGCTTTTGCCTCGACAGAAATATTCTCCCATTATTAAGAAAAAGGACATGCCTTCCAATCTCATGAGCTGGAGACGCGAGTGTCATATTTCCTGCAAAAGCTGCACTGGAAGTGTCCCCACAACTCCCGTATGACGGGGATGGGAAAGAGGCGGGAACGCGCGATTCGGAGCCGCGCAGCGCTCGGCACAGCTCGGCGGGGCTCCGCACTCAGGACGCGGTCACGGCTGGAAAAGCGGCGGGGCGTGGGGGGGCCCTCCGTGCCAGGGACGGGCGCCCCGCCGAAGCGCACGTCGCCACGCGACACAGCAGCACTCAAACGGGACGCACATTCTGGACTGGTGATGAGACGTTTAACAACAAAATGGCCTCGACACCTGGGTTCGCGTCTGTGAGGCTTCTTTCACGCACCCGACGAATGTTACCAAGCGTCTGTCGTGCCCGGCCCGGAAGTGCAGGGGGCTCCGCGACGAGACCCCGTCAGGGACAGCACTGGCTGGTGCGGGAAGGCCAGGCAGACAACGTAAGCACTGAACTGTGACACACCAGGTGCTGCCCAGCGTTAAGGACAAAAACCGGGTGCGAAGTTTAGATGAGGGGCCGGAGGTCTTTTATAAAAGGTGCAAGAGAAGTCACACGACCCAGCCTAACTGAAGGCCCTGAGGACAGTCCTGCGAGGGAAAAGCGTCTGACCTGCTTAAACCGAACACTGATAAATCCCGCCACTTCTTACCCTCTGGATGTGACGGGAAGTTACTAACTCCATTTTCTCCGTTCCTGGATACTTAATCCAACTGCTAGCCCTTGCTTAAATGAAACCGTGTTGGTATAAAAAAAGCTGTGGTTGAAAAAGAAAGTGGGGAGAACGGGGCCCCAGCAAAGCAGCAGAAAAGAAACACCAAAAATCTGCTTGAAGGAGGCCCTACACGTTGCCTGTTAGCTCCAGACTTCCCTTCCTAAGCCTTAAGCAAGAACTACTCAAGTAAGATGAAATTCCTGATCAAAGAATCACGTCACAGGAATTCGCCAAGAAGCTTACTGAATATAAGAAACCAGGCTGCATTGACCCAAATTCTATCGCGGTTATTAATTAGGAACGATTACAAAGCAAACGAAGCGAACACTCGTCCCCCGGCAGGACGGCAGACGCGAGGCCGCCGAGGCCCCTGGGTCCGCTGCCCCGTGAGGAGAGCGGATCTCGGAGGGAAGCGTGGCTGCGGCAGGAGACCCGGGGGACATAACGAGAAGACACCCGGAGAGGACCCCCGGAGCTCAGGAGAGGGCCCGCAGCCACCTCACTCTCCACCCTGTCTTAGTGCAGGGGGCTGGCACAACGCGGCATCCCGACTCTTTGACATTTGTTTATGTTTTTCTTTAATGAGCGTTTTTTTCCTCCTCCCGACCCTACCTAACGTAGTAATTACCAATCTGGTGATGCGCTGGGATGATCGAGAATGTAAATTTTGACAGCAGCCGATTTTTCTTCTAAAGCCCAAAACAGCATTAATTCAGAAAGAATAGGAAAGAGGCTCATGTAACTGTGGAACCTTCTGAGTGATGTATTTGGAACACAGTGACACAGTGAAGACGTTCAGGGAAGTCAAGCTACATGGACAGCATATTCTGATTTTTAATCACTTCCTATATTTTCACTGGATAAATAAACTCATTTTCTAATTATCTGTCTCAGAGTCTTGTTTGCCAATGCAAAACCTTAAAAGAAAACAAATTTAATATTAACAACTGCATGTTTGGAGAAATGGTTAATTTTAGAAATGAAAAATAAAATGACTCCTGATTCCCCTCAGCTCTGCCCCCACACAAAAGCTTAACTGTTCTAGTCAAGGTGCTTCTGTTTGCCAAGGAGAGAAAATCCCACTGGGAACTGGAGAGACTGGACAGGTCCAAGGACAGGAAGCATGTCATCCCCACTGGAAATGACAAAGCGGAAACAGGAACCAGAGCCCAGCCTGGGCTGGCTCTCGGGGACCTGTTTTCCTGGGTGCACTTCCTCTACTCCTCTGCCATGCTCGCTCTTAGCCAACTCGCCATCCTGTGCATGGTCCAAACTCACCTATAATTCTATATACAACGTATACCATCCAGGGTCAATGGTGTCTCTGTTTCTAGAAAGAATCCTGCACCAGCTCCCCGGCTCACTGTCCTCAGGCCAGGTGGCCTGTCAGCTGTGACAAAGGAGAGGACGAACTATGGGTGGGGCCTGCCGCAGGGACTGTGCGTGGGAACCCTAAATGGGAACACGGGCAGGCGAAACAATGGCTGGCATCTCTAACGTAGTAACAAACTGCTCCCTCTAAGCTACACAGGCATCTGTCTCTTCACTCTGGCACCACTTAACTATCTGAAGAAAACCAACTATAAAGCATCACATACACCCAAACGCAAACGACTGTCAACCCCCCGAACAACGCGCATCAGACCAGCATGGGCCCACTTACGCGGGATCCCCGCGCCTGGCCAGCGCAGTCCAAGCCTGTGTTGTTCAAGGGTCAACTCTTGACCCGGACTCTGCCTAAGTGGGGGGCCTGCAGGGTCACATGCGGATTCCAACTGCACAGGAGGCTGGTGCCCTTGACCCCTGAGATGTTCAAGGGTCAACTTTGCATCAAGTAATCATTCAATTCCCCAAAATGTATGGTCAACAGATGCATGTGGCCCTAAAAAATAAAAAGGACAACTGCAGACCTTTCGTTTTTTCCCTTTAAAAGCATTCAGGACTACCCTCACTGTCCTGTCCATTTACTGTGTCAAAAACAGTCCTTTGTACTGTTTTGAATTCAGTGTTTTTAGTTCTGGCTGCAGCCAGCATCGGAGAACACCTAGTGCAGGTGGTCACTTGGTACTGGACAGAGCACTTGTTCTCAGTTCGTCCGTCACAAATGTCAAGAAACTTACAGGTGACCTTCCCAAAGTCCATTTTTAAGTAGTTTCTTAGACGATAAACTGCATTTTTCCACAGAAGCCACACTACGAACACTGGGGAGGCCGCCTTAGTCGACACCCACTGATTTCTCCTGCACGCCTGTAATTTCCGCTCTGGTGACAGAGGGCACTGAAACGACTCAACTTTCACCCCTGGAAAGGGGAAGAGCCCTCCTTCCGCCCTCACTCGGGTACTTCACGTGGGCAAGCCCCCTCTGGGAACACACCCCCAGGCTGCGGCGACCAGTTCAGGCTGACTGTGAGCCAGTAAACCCAGCGCCCGACTGCCCGGCGAGGCGCCTGGGACGCTGCGGCAAACCCACAGGGCACCACAGGGAGGGGACCGCAACAGATGACAAAGGGAACGGCCAGCTGGAGACGGTTCGCAATCCCAACAGCAGGTGGCGCTACACCCCTTCCGATGACATCACATCCTTGCGAAGCTGGGTTTTCAGTGGTTATTTTGATTTAAAAAAAAAAAAGGCAAGCGCTGCATGAAAATCAACAGGAACAGGAAATGAAGGTGGCGGTGCCATCTGATTCTGGAGTCCGAGAAGCTGTACAGCCCACTAGTTAACACAGCGGTTTATTTAAGGATAAAGTATGTTTCCTTCAGGTTTATGGGTGTTGCTTTCTCAAATGGCTACTACACCCTTAGGACAGAAATACTTAAGATGCTTGGACTTAAAGATCAATAAAGGGAACTTCAGGTGTTTATTTTGGCCTCCGGGCACTGTGAAAACCCCAGAGACACTAGAGATGCCAGGAATTTGGGAATCTTAGCTTGGCTTTAAGACTCAAAGCTGGGTCTCAGAGGGAAAACAAGGGGCGGGGTGGCGCTGAAAGCAGGAGGGAGGCGGGGCGCCTCGCAACCCTGCCAGCAGCACCCCAGCACCCGCTAGGCGCCAGCTCCACCCGAAGGGCCTCACCTCTGTCTCCTGCCTTAGATGTGGGCTGTAACTTGGACAATAACCGATAAACTCACCAAGAAAAACTGACTTTCTAATCTTAGCGCTCCCAGAAAAAACCTAAGAGGAACTCGCTGGCCCTTGCTTATCGGAAGGCACTCCCCGGAAAGCAGATCTACAAGGCCTTGGGGACAGGCGCACCTCAGAGACCTTAGACATCGGGGCGGGTGGGAAAAAGCTGGGCGGGCCGAAGCCAGCATCCCCACAGGCCCCATCTGCGCAGTGCAGCTGAGGTGGGGACACAGGGGACAACGCTCAAGCCTTGAGGGGTTTGGAAGGACAGACCCTCGAAGCACTGCTGAGTCTGAGAAACCCACAGCAAAGGAGGCCAGGACGTGACATTTTGTGATATTGTGCCCACGATGCAAACCCTGAATTAACCCTGAGGAAGCCAACAGCGCCAAAGTGAAGCTGCTCTCAAGGTAACGGGCCTGCAAGGAAGGCTGTTCCAGATGAAGGGACAAACGTGACCGCTGAACGCAGCAGGTGTTCCTGGGCTGCGGGGATCGCGGGAAGGACAGCGACAGGGGTCACGTCACGTCACGGGGCAGGCAGCGAGGTGCGCAATGGCAAACCGCTCGGGGTCGGCGTGGAAGCGTCTGCTTCTGACACCTGAACTGTTGGGGTACAAAAACACGTCCTGCTCGGCAACGCGCCCCGCCGCCGCTCACGTGGACTCCGCGCTCTACCGCACAGCACGCGAGGACGCGACCTGGCAATCCAGCGTGGGGTGACCCGGAAAAGGAACCAGGACTTCTGGTGCAGCTCAGGGACTGCTGGGACCCCTCAGTCCCCTCATCCCGGGAGCACCCAGAGCTGCCCCTTCGGGCAGGGAGGATGACCTCAGCCAGAGGGCCTTGTCCTCCCCGTATGGGTGGAACGTTCCAAGCAGGAACCCCCAGAGGTCTGGCGGGGACAAAAGGCAAGGAAGACACTATGGCAACCATCGGAGTGGAAGTGGCTCACCAGGTAACTTCTCACACTGTGCGAGCCATGGCCGCGGCCCCCAAGTTCGCTACCTGGACGACGTATTTAGAAAACCTGTCTATACTTCCGCGCAGAGATGGCCCCACCCGCTCAGATCACGTCAGCACGTGAGTGGTCACAGAAAAACGGCGAAGGAAAGCAACTCCGTCCCCCACCCCTGTAAATCGATCCTTTAGGTAATTAGAATTCTACCTCTCAATTTACACACCTTCGCTGACACTCTCCACAGGGGCTCCACCTGGCCTGACCGGCTGAACTTCACCTGGCCGTCCGTCGGTTGAGCCAGGCTGCCTTGCACACACTTACTGAAGAGTCACTATCTAACGCTACTGAAAAGTACCCTTATTTTAAAAAGCCAGACTGCAGTCGCTACACCAACAACAACAGCATCTATGGCATCCATTCCACACAAGAACTAGTAAAAGGATGCAGGGGAAAAACAAATATGCAATGCCATGAAACAGTGCCAACAAAATCTTTTACCTCAAAGGCAAACTCAGTCAGTTATACCTCGATTAAAAACTAAAGGCGAATAAGCTAGAGCTATAGAATTCCTATAATACGCTCGTTTGAGTCATGCCAACTTTGAGAGAGCATCTAATACTTCCAAACATGACCTGCTTTTATTTTTTACAAAATGAAAATATCTTTTTCCTAATTATCATGACCTTGGCCAATTTTCCACAAAAAAATACAGAGAAAACGATACCTCAATGATAACTTACTCCATGCTGTTCCTCGCCCGTCTACCTCCAAGAGATGAGACCCGTTTCACAGGGGTCCATGCTTCCTCCAGACTGTTTGATACACAGGTGCATAACTTTTCACAAATGACACCATCTTCCCCAAACTTACATATATTCTGAAATGTATGTCCCCCCCATTTACTGCACTGTGGTCATCTCGTGACAACAAAGAAGGGCCCCCTAAAATGTTTTAACAGCTGCAGAGGATCCTATAAGTGCATTTTAATTTAACCCAACGCTGCTGATGAGCATTCAGATGCATTCATTCATTCCGCATTATGTGTTGAGATGCACGATGTTCCAGGCACCGTTAGAGGAAATACCACGAGGGAACAAAAAAGATGAAGACCTCTGTCCTCGCAGAGCCTCCACGTGGTGATCACTGACAATTTCTGCTTTTATACCAAAATTTCTAAGAGACTATTTGTTTTCATAGCTAATTTTGTAGTAGGTAGCCCTATCTTTTTTTTCCTTTGGATAAATTCCTAAAAATAAAATTGCTGGAACGATTTATTTTGGAAATGCTCATTTTACACTAAGGGTATTAACCCTTTATCATACATATTTCTAATCTATTCTCCAACCTGCTTGCCTTTTGAACTACAGTTCAAAGGTCCCCCATCAGGTGCTTTCTGCTCTAGGCATGTGCTGGGGATTTAAGCGGGCAATCTTTTCATGACTTTACAGCCTTAATGTCATGCTGAGAACCACTCCCCTGCACACACCCACCACAATGACTATAAAATATTTCCCCTTGTATTTTTCAAATACTTCCATGTCTTAATTTTTACATTTAAATCTTTAATCCATCCAGAGTCTTATGTGCTGTGGAATGTAGTTTTCGACTTTAATTTTTCCAACAGACTATGAGCTGATCTCACATCTTTTATAGAACATTTCCCCCTCGTCTTTCATTTAAGAAGCCGACTCCTCTCAAGCATTTCCTCCTCCGAACTGAGCGACGTCTTTAAAATGCCCCGGCACACACATGCAGGCCAACTGCGCTCCAGCTCGGCACTCGTGCCTGTTTTCAAACTCTGTAAGCCCTTCGATGATGTACCTACGTCCTCTTCATATAGGCCTAACTGACTTAAAAATTTCTTTTTTTTTTTATTATTAAAAAGAGAAGAGTTTTAGGCCTAACCACCATTAAAAAAAAAAGGGCACTGGTCTATTTCCCTAGGAACTCAAAAAAAAAAAAGAACTTCTAAAGTCGGTGTCCATGAAGGAATGAGCGATTTACAAAGGAGACCCGCGGCTCTGACCATGAACTTCTCCTTTGTCTTTTCTGAGCACGTGTCATCTAAGACAATGACTCAAATTACTGGCTTCTGTAAAAACATGAAGATCTGAAACAGCCATAAAGTTTCTCTGAACTAAACATTCAGGACAGAAGCTTAATGACAGTCAGAGATCGCGGCCCCCAGACGTCCTTCCCCTCCTGTCTCCACGTGGGAGGAAACTGTGGCAGGGGCAGCAGCAGAAGCACAGGTGCAGCTGGAGCCTTCTCACTGTCCCCGCCCCAACGTCGGCCATCTCAGCCACAGGAACAATGAGCAGGAAAGACTGGGCAGGGAGAGGAACGTGTCTGTCTAATCGCAGTCATCCGTCCGGGAGCCAGCTCCTCCTCCACGTGTTTCCCCCCACTCCTCAAATGACCGAGTTACCCTCAAACCTCCTCCCCAAGAACGTCCCCATCTCATAACAGGTCGGCAGGTATGACACTCCAGTTACGTGTATTCAGCTTATCAGGGAAAACCAACATTAACCAGCACCGACTTAGAACACGGCCCTGTTCTGTGTCTTAGGATTCAAAAACAATCTTGTGTTTTGTTTGAAACCAAATCCCTCCCCCTCTCAAACAAAGCCATCTTTCTTAATCTCACCGTTTCTTCCAAACCTTAAAGCTCTGAGTTTAGCAGGCACTTTCTGGAGGCTCATGCACAGGGGAGCTGTTGAAATGACGATAAGGGGCTGTCTGCTGCGCTAACTGGCTCGGCCCATTTCTCAGATGTGAGACAAATTAAGTCTCATGCTGATTCGAACTGCCTGCCTTTCAACCTCACGAGAGTTCATGAGGATATGGCCTATCACGTGTCTGCGTCACAGCTAACTTGCTCAACTGGAGAGAGTGGCAGACTGATTAGGACAACTTCTGAAGCCAAGAGACCAGCTGAAATGAAAGGCCAAGTGACCAGCTGGCACAGTAACGCGACAGGCCTGTGGGCAGAGGGACAGATAAGAACCCTCCCCCCAGCTTTCGTAAGGCTTTGAGCCGTCTGCTGCCGCCCTCTGCTGCACCAACTTCCTCCACCCGCTTCGTTCTGTCGACATCGAGGGAACTCGCGTCTCGGTGTGTGGTCCAGGGACCAGAGATGGCAGAGGCACCGGGAACTTGTTCAGAAGGCTGAGTCGGGATCTGCGCCTGACAAGACCTCGGGTGCAGTCACACAGCCCAACCCGGTGCGAGATCACCCAAACGACTGCACAGTCTCTACACTGCCCTTCCCTGCCCCAGTCAAGCTTCGGGAAGCCACATCTCCCTGGGTGGTCTCCCTTCGACTCACGTCTCAACTCCAATCTGCTCTCACTCCCCATCGCGTCACCTAGTGCCTGCAGTCCTCAGAGCTAAAAGAAACCTTTCCACCCCTTTTCGCCGGATCCCCCACAGCGGCCCACACAATCGACCCCTCCTCGCCCTCCTTCCGGCGGCGCTGTCTCCCCCATCAGACTGCAGCGGGCACGGGGCACGGCGCCGTTCGCAAACTTTAAACATGGTCTAGGACTCCAGACTGGACTCCAAGCCAACACACTCAGTGAGCCAACGCCGTGCACATGGCTGTCCTGTGTCCCAAGTGCAGCTCCCGATTCCCATGGGACAGCCAACCAACCTGCCCCCCATGTGGCCTCGTCTCGGTGCCCGACATCCCCAACACCCAGGTTTGCGAACACTGAGGGATCATCCGAGATGCTGTGCCCCTCCTCGTCCCTCGTCCCCTCTGGCCAGGCCGTCGGCGCTCGGGCGGGCTTTCCTCCCAGCAGACAGGAATCTGCTGCTTTCCACTTCCTCCGGCCCCCGCCTCAGCCAGCAACGGTCTCCTTGACACAACCTTTGCCTCTATTTTCCCAACAATCCATTCTTCATTCGGCAACGTGAACCACCTTTTAAAAGTCACACCTGTCACTTCTGCTTAAAATCTTTCACTGGCTTACCACTGCGGCCCTCCAAAAACTCCCTTTCTTTCCGCAGTGTGGTAACGAGAAGATGCAGTGGCCTCGCCAGGCACTTCTGAAAGTCAGAGAAGGCACCAGACGGGCCCCGGCCACCGGCTGTAAACGGACGCTGCCCTGGGCGAACTGGCGCGGTGCCCCGGGCCCTCCCTCTGCAGCCTCGATGACCGCCCCCCTCCCTGGACGCGCCGCCGCCCCTCCCACCCCACGGCGTGCGATCGCGGCTCTCTGCACCCGAGGGACTCAGGCTCTTCACCTTCCGGGGCTCCTTCTCAACACTCGGGTGTCATCTGCTCGGAAAGGCCTTCGCCAATCACCCTAAACCAAGTGCCCCTTCTCACCCAGTATCTTACCGAACTAGAGAAATCTGCTTACTCTCTAGCTCACCGTCTCCCCCCAGAGAATGAAAGATTAGAAGCCATTTCCCAGTACTTACTAATCACCAAGCAAGGCGCCCTGATCACAAGTATCTGGCAAATACCTGCTGAAGAAAGCGATGCCTTTCCGTTCATTTCTGGAATCCACTCCCCAGAAATCTTAATTAACCGGACATCCTAACGCAGGCAATTCTAAGTGTCATGCTACAGAAAGGTCTGCAATGGATAAAAATGGCCACAGATTCCTTGGTGGGCACTCCCCATCAAGAGCCAGAGGTCCCTACATTTCGTGTCTGGGCTGCGTCTTGTAACTCGCTTTGACCCCCAGAGGGCCCCCAGAGGGCAGCCAAGGTGACACCGTGCGGCACCTAGGCACTGCCTCGAGGCCGAGCACCTTCTGCTCCAGTCCTTTGAAACTCGGCCCCACAGAGGCCCGAGCTGGCCTGTGGAGAGGGCACGTGGAGGAGGACAGAGGCACCCTGGCTAAAGCCACACTGCAGAGGCCACCCAGGAAGGACAGGCCCCAGCCCACCCACCGCTGACTGCAAACAGAAGCCCAGCTGGCCTGCCCAGAGCTGAGCCACGCCCTGGCCCTGACGACAGCAGTGAGCGTGCTGGTTATTGTCCTGAGTCATTAGGATCGGAGGAGTTTGTCATGCAGCGAAGATAGCTGATACAAGGCCAAGGCAAACTGTTTTCTCACCGCAGGGTGCATGTTAGTTTCAGTGCACGTTCCCAACCTTGGCACTGCTGACACCTGGGGCTGTCCGGCAACATCCCCAGAGCACACCCCAAGGTGTGACAACTACAAATATCTGCAGACGGGCAGCGGTGCAGAAAAAAAGCAAGAGCGGACTGCTCCCTGCGCCCCGAGGGGGCGCGCGCCTCCACGCGGGGAGGAAGGGGTCTGCTCTGGGGGCAGAGCGGCCCGAGCCTCGGAGCCTCACCTCTGATCTGGGTGACCCGTATGTTCTCTTCCCCCTGACTGGTCCCCAAAGGACAGTCAGTGGAATGGACACTGGCGGTAGCCTTTACCTGTTCCTGTGAAAAATACCTACAAGGACATCACTCTTCTGTTCCCACAAAAGAAACGAGACCGATGCCAAGGGCACAGAGTACCCGGAGTGCCCTTCCAGCACGGTCCCTGGCCCCCCAGCTACTGAGTGGGCTCCAGAGAGTACAGGAAGACAGAGCCGGCTGCAACTGGCAGAACCAAGAGGCTCCAAGTCCAGCAGCCCAGGGACCACATATATTCAAGAAAAGGAAAGAGAAGTTACAATACTTAAAAGCAAATCTGACTAGCAAACTTCCAATCCCACATGCAGCTCGCTCTTTTAAAGTGTACCTTTACCGCGTCTGACGAACACTGCAAGACTGACACGATACAGCACAGGTCCCTAACCTCAGCTACGCAACAGCTGCTAAACGTAAACTCTGAACAAATTTTAATTTCCCCACTCCTCATCTGCTTTATTCACGAAGACTTCTTCACGCCTCCCAAATTCCACTGCCGACCCGGAGGCTCAGTCCAGGGCGGTGCCAACCAGCATGGTAGTTATTAGCCACGGGTGGTTTTTAAAACTTAATGTCAGTTTCTTAGTCACACAAGCCACATTTCAAATGTTCAAAAGCTGCATGTGGCTAGTGGCTGCCATACTGGACGATGCAGATTACAAAACATTTCCACCATTGAAAAAAGTCTCTTGCACGAGGCTGATCTGAAAAAACAGACATCAAAAGCAAAATAAGAAAGCTTTCCACTCGAGATGGGGAAATTCGCCAGCCCCAGAGGCGCTCCCTTCGGCACCCACGGGGACCCACTGTGCGCTCCCAACGAGGCGGCAGCGGCAGAAGACGAACGCCAGCCGAAGGTGCGCCTGGTGCAGAGTCAGGACGGGAGGGAGCAACCGGGGACGAGCCCCACAGGCGTGCTCTGCCGCTGAACCAGAACCAGAACTGCTCGCCCACCCACTTACTTCAGGAGCTTGTCGTTTTACTTCTCCAAAGGTCAGCCCTGCCTAAACTTGGGGACAGCATCTGGACGGGGACAGCTGCTCAACGCGCCTCTCTCGTGCTGCACGAGAAGGAGCAGACGCTCAGGTCAACTACGGCCTCCTGGCCGCGCCAGGCTCGGGGCCCCGGGAGCGGCGTGCTGGTCGTGCCGCCTTCTAAGAAAGGGCAGAGAAGGTGTAATGGCCACTTACGGAGTCACCGGCACATTTAAATGCCCTGCCACTCGGCGTTAGGCACCGGGATTGTCCCTGCTCTCGGATTCCATCGATCCCCAGGAAGAGCTCCCCGCTCCCAGTTCTCACCTGCGGGTCTGCAGCAGCCGCCCCCAAGTCCGCCGCCGCCTCCGATGGGTAAAGTGAGCTCCAGCCTTCAGAGGGGCCCTCCCGTCCCTTCTCAGGAAAACCCCCCAGAAGTCCGGGTCCTCGATTCACGGTCTCGCAGGCCAGTGTTCCCAGACCTGGCTGTATCAGTGACCCCACCCAACTCCAGTCCTGGGCTTACAGAGGGACCGATGGGTACTTCCGGAGGGCCTGACTCAGGTCCAAGAACGAACTCTGCCCGCACAAAGAGCCCACTTGCTCTCTGCTTCCAGGCTGTGCCGGGCAGGGACAGTTGGGACGCGGCCTTGCCGCTCCGTGACCTCAACTTGAGGGGAATGCCATAGAGGCCGTGATGGTGATCAGTCAACATGACCCGCAGCAGCAGGGGTGACCAGAAAAGCTTCTCTGAGGTGACACTTAAGCTGAGATTCAGGAGTAAGGTCTCAATGGTGAAAACGGCAAAGGGATGGAGATGTCGCGCAGCCAGGTGAAGGCGAGTCTGGAGGTCGGAAAGGCTGGGGTACAGATGACCTTGAGAGTCACCAAAACGACCAGCAAACGGCACTGAAAACAGACAAGAATAGACGGGGGGCAGACACGCTCACTTAAGGGGGCCAACGGACAGAGCATCCTAGACTCGTGACAGAAATGTCAGACAACTGAGGCTGCGCACGTGGGCAAAGACGAACCCTGGGCGGGGACAGGAAGGACAAACAAGAGGGCAGGACAGCCAGGGACTGAGTGTTTCAAGGAGCTGGTCATGATCAACTGAGTTCAATGCCAAGAGGCAGAACATGTGGCAAACAGGAAAAAGTAACCGTTTGAGAGCGCCCCCAGCGCAGGAGCTGAAGCAGGCCGACCTTGCAGACAAGGAGCGTGGAAGTTGGCGTTCCCGCCCAGGCCCCACGCTGACCCACGGCCCGGCTCTGCTCTGGAACCCCGGTGCCGGGAGACGCGGGGATCCTGCCGGCGCACCCGCCTCTCCTGTCTAAGTCCCGTTACTGCTTTCCTCCCCCCGCAACTCAGACGTCTTCAAACAAAAACACGTCTCCATGCACGGGAAAGGCAGGAAGGACACGGGGACAGGGATTTAGGGACACAAGAAGGACAGGGCCAAGTGTAAAGTGCTAGGTAGCTGCAGTGGGTTGAACAGCATCCCCTAAAAGTTCTTGTCCCCCGGGAAAGTGGAAATGTGACTTTCCTGGGGAAAAGGGCCTTGGCAGGTGTACTCAAGCTGAGGTCGTCCTGGATGCACGGGCCCTGACCCAGTGACAGGCGGGCACGTGAAGGCAGAGGCTGGGGGGGACGGTCAGCAATCCCCAGGAGGCAGAAGGAGGCGTCGGAGGGCGTGTCCTGCCACACGCACCTCGATGCAGACCTCCAGCCTCCAGACAGAGAACAAGTTCCCGTCGTTTTAAGCCACTCGCTGTGTGGTCATCTGCTAGAGCACCCACGGGACACTAACGGAGCAACGTCTCAGACCAAGCAGCAGAACCCTTGAAACCCAAGCCAGCGACCCCCGAGACAGGGACGAAGAGCAGAGGTGGCTTGGAGACGCGCGTGCGGGAGGAGCGGGCAGGAGCCTGCGTTGTGGGTGCGGCGCTCACAGATGCGGCCGCCCAAGAGCCTGCGCCGCGCCACACAGAGGGCGGCCGTTTCACGTGCGCCGTGTCCTCACCCTCGCCACGCCCGAGAGGAGAGCACGGGGCCACAGGCATCCGAGCGCGGGGGTGGCAGCCCCGGGGGTCCCGCAGTCGCTAACCACATCTTCAAAGACGGGACAACCCGAAGCACACATACGACGGAGCCAAGCAGAAAAATGAGAACTAAAAGCCTACAAATACAGGGTGACCCCCACGTGGACGGGGGGAGGGTCCGCACACACGGGCCGGAGCGGCGCAAATGACCGCGGAAGCCTAACGGTCTCTGTGGTCACTTCCCAACAGGGAAGCGACAGACTGCCCCATTTTCACATTCCTGATGTCCTATGATAAACGTGTAAAACATTTTGTTATTAAAACACAAAAGTTAAAGATAAAAACTGAGACGCTGAAATACGCTTACTGAAAAGGACACTGGTGGCTTTGAGGGGACAGAAACGGGTTCTCAAAGAATGAGGACAGGAAGAGATGGAGGAACCGAGGCAGTGGAAACAGCTCGCCTGTCCAGGGAGTTTAAGTTTAACAACAGAAAAACAAGAACAGTGGCGGAAGGAGGCACCAAGGTCCACAGGGCCAGGCGGGCCAGGCCGCGCGCGCTGGCGGCCCCGCAGGAGAGGCTGCAGGTGAGGTGGCAGGCGTGTCCTCAGGGGGAGAGCCTCCCCGTTAATCACACGCAGAGGAGGCGGACGCAGAGGTCTCCCGGGACGAGCTTGCGCTAGAAGGTCCATGACCCAACAATTAGGATCACAGGCCCCAGGGACGAAGGACGCCAGCTCACACACGGGTCCCACAGACTCCGGGCAGTGGCCCGGCTAAACAGCTGGGCTTCCCGCCGGCGTAGCCACACGGGAAGTGGGAACAGTCACAGTGACTACCTCAGGCTTGAGGACCCCACCACAACGACACTAAGTTCTTCGCACGGTGCCTGGCACAGTGGGCACCCAACGAACTGAGCAGACAGCATCAGGATCATCCACAGGCCAAAACGCAAGTTCATCTACTGCCTCAGGGAGGCCAGGTGGAGGGCCTAAGGTCTGACGGATTTATTTCAACAGGGAAAGCTTGAGGCGCTGCCCCCAGGGACACACTTCAGGCAGAGAAGCCCTGTCCAAGCGGGAGTGGCAGCCGCGCCCAGGGCCTCTCCTTCCACTCCCAAGCACGGCCACTGCCCCGCTGCCCCGCTGCCCCACTGCCCCGGCATCCACCAGGCCCACCCTGTCACCTCCTCCCCCGCCAACAGCGCAGCCCAGCAACCCCTGCGGCCCTGCCCAGCCCTCTTCGGCGAAGCCTCTCTGCCAGCTGAGAGATGGCGCCCCTCCCGCCCCATCACCAGCGGCTCCCTGGCACGGCTCAGGCCTCGAACGAGTATCTTATCGATGGTGCGCTCCCCCGTACGGGCTCCTCCCCATCAGCACCTGAGGGCACCCAAGCTGTGCCACCCGCAATCGCTCACGCCTCTGCTGCCCTCCCTCCAGGGCTCCCACAGCCTACTGGGATCGTGGCCCTGGGGACGCCCGCTCACTGCACCCCCAGTCCACCTCATAGCCGAACGTGCTGCTCCGACACCCCATCCCATCAGAAGCCTCTCCGCGTCAGCCCTCACCAACGTTCCCACAGTCTTCCAACCTCTGGTCATGCTTTCTGACGTCTCGTCCTCTGCCGACCCTCAGTGCCACCCCCGGGCGCGCCGAGGCCTCTTCTCAAGCTCCACTAACGGGCCTTCAGCTGTTAGAGAACCTCTGGGTCCTCCTCCGCAGGGAAGGCACGGTCCCACGACGGGGACACTGCACGGGGAGGGGCAGGAGACACATGGGAACAGGGTGCCGTCTCCAGCCGAGGGCCCCTCCGGTCCCTGCGGGCACCTTGGGCCAAGGCCCGCGACGCGCCCTCGTGGCAGCGCTGCTCAGAAACGGTCTCCGGCCTGCTCGTTCTCAGGTGCGGACGGTCTTGGAGCTTTTGTTCACAGGGTGACATCTAAAGATGCTCACTTCATTAGAAAGCAAAACAGACATTCTCAAAGGGTTTAATGAGCCCATCACAAGTTACCACAAATCACATTTTTACCGAAAATAACTAGAAAAGTAATCTTGGGAGAAGAGCACCCAGCTTCTACACGCTAGCACGCCTCCTTCGCCCGTGGCGGCTGAAGCACGTGCGGACACGCAGCCTCGCAGCGTGCCGTTGGGAAAGGGAGTATTTTAACAGCCTTTCAAATAAATGTGGACGGTCTTCTTTGATACTACGTCAAAACTCAGCCGGTGCCAAGCTTCCGGAAGGGCAGACCTGATGTGGCATCGGAAACCATGGCAACCGATTTCGGTACTGTTACCCTGCGGCGCTGGGGGCTTTACCCCAATCTCACGCTTTGAATGACCTTTGGCCGGCTTGTGAGTCGGCAGCACTGCACGGACGTTCACCCGATCTTCCAAATGCTGATATACTCCTTTCCGTGATATTGAAAAGAAACACTTCCTTGGCATCACCGCTTGTCTCATAAGAAAATTCTGAAGTCCTGGGAAGCTGCCAAGCTCATGGTAGCAGAATCCAGTTTCCAAATTTCCAATTCCCATGTGAAAGCTCAAATCTGGTCGCCACCAACCACACGGCCAGTTACTCTCCCTGCAGCACCTGCTTCGCTTTATTCATTTTCGAAAAACGTCTGCCAAGCACCCAAAGCAGCCGTCACCTTGTCAGCTATTCTCTCAACAGTCACACAACCGCGTGTCCAAGTGACAGCTACCTGCTCTGTGCCCACATCCCATTTCATCACACAGACGGGTAAAAAGACGGGACTCAGGGTTGACGCAGTTAATTTCTATTGCTTCTTCAAAGGTATTAGATTAAATCAGATTTTTTTTTTTTACAAGTTCACGGTGATGAAGGGGACTACGGCAACTACCATAACTGGTCTGGCTGCAGCCTCGATTTGTGCTAAAGAACCAGCAGCGTGACCCTCCGCGGCTTCTGTACCATTGCTGACAGGCAGCACAGTGGAAGTCAAGTAACGTCCCAACAGGGTTAGGAAAGTAGCTCTAACCCAACAGACCGCCGAAGGGTCTCTGGGAGCCCCAGGAGCACACATGACACTTGGAGACTTCCCGCTCTAAGCGGCATCACTCTCAAGACTGCATCCCCACCTAAATACCAACAGCTCCGCAAGGCCTGCTCCTCCAGACGTGCACTGTGCATCCTGTTTCAGGGGCCGCTAATACTCTAGTGGACCAAAGCGCCTGTCCTCATGGAGCTCGGAACGGGCAGGGAGATCAATATAAGGGCTAGGAAGACAGCAAGGCAAGACGGTGAAGACTGATGAGACCAGGGAATGCCCCTGAGGAGGGGACAGCTGGACAAAGATCTGAACGGAGGGACAGGCCCCCAGAAGGACCCTGCAGGGCGGAGCAGGAAGTGTCAGGGCGGATGCACAGCGTGGGGATGCCAGACGCGCGGACCCCACAAACCAAAGGGCATAAACTAATCCTCCTTCCACCAAATTACTGCTCCTTATTTCAGTAAATGCAAAACGGCCACCCAGATGTCCAGGACAGAAAGCTGTGGTCACTTACTCCTTCCTCACGGTCCATTCAGGCATCGAGTCTTCTCCGTCACCAGCCTCATCACCCAGGCCAGCCCTCTTCCCCTCCACACCGCATCCCATCTAGAACCTCTCACCACAGCCTCCTCCCTTCTCCCAGCTCGAGTCCCAAGTGACGGTTCCGATCAGGCCAACCTCCTCAGAACCCTCGGAAGGCTTCCCAGAGCCCCGAGGGAAAGTGCAAAGTCTGCCCAAGGCTCTGACTCCTCCCTGTCCATTTGTCGCTCTCTGGCCCGTCAGGACTTCCGGGCCTGGATGAACGTGCTGTCGTTCATTTGATAACGACTGGGCATCGGTCCTGCACCGGATGCTGTCCTGGATGCTGGAGAAAACTGGCTGCTGCGTGAAAAACACTTCTCCTCAGCCGGAAACATTCCCTTGCCCCTCCACCTGCCACGCCTCCACACAGGCTCCAACTGGGGACCTTCGGGGCTCAACTTAAATCTCCCAAGAAGCCATCGCAGGAGTCTAGAACAGGTTCGCTGCCCCTGGGACCCACCGGCCTTGCCTTTCGCCCTCTTACACTAGCTCCGCGGGGAGGCCCGGGCAACACCCATTCCCGCACGATTTATAGCCTCAGCACCCAGCGGAGAAAGTGCTGAGTAAGTATTTGTTAAACAAATGTCCAGCTGCAGTGTTTATGGGGACATATGAAAAGTATTTCATTATACTGTCTCTAGCTGGTGAACCACAGAATGCCAAAGTTTTGTGAAATCAAAAAATTCAGCATCATAAAAGGGGAGGTGAACTCTCTAAAAATAAACAGTAATTCTGTCCGTTTTCGAAATGAATTAGAGGATCAAAATTATCCTATGAAGGTAAAGAAAGCCTTTTGAGAAAAGATGCGAGCGAAGCCGCGGGAGAAAGCGAGGCAGCGACAAGTGGCAGGGGCGCAGCGACAGCTGTCGCGCACCCCACACCGCGCACACGGCTCTGGAGCCATCGGGAAGCGGGAAGAAACGAACCTCTCGATAAACGGTCTTCTTGTAACGTCACCTCGCGTCGTCGTAGTTGGAGAGCTCTTCACGAAGCAAGGCCACTCGCGACAGGCATGGCTAACCCCTGCTCAGCGCGCCGTGGGCCGCGCCGTGCTAAGTGCTTCCCGTGATCACAGGCGCTCTAGGAAGCAGGCTCCAGGGTGCCGGTCTCACAGATGAGGAAACAGGCACAAAGAAGTCAAAAAACACATCCAAACCAGCAAGTCAAGTGACAGAACCGAGTCACAGGACATCCTCAGTCCTTTCAGGAACGAGTGACTCTCTCCTCCCCTCGAAGTCAGGAACTGCCTAGAGTTCCTACGACAACTTTTTGGAAACCTGCTGTAGAAGCTTCAACACTCTCTTGTCTAACTACAAAGTGTCCAGAATATTTTTTTAAGTTTTATTCGCTACAACCCTTGGACAGGTAGTTAAGAGAAGCGGCAATCCTCACAGGGAATGTGTAACTGCCACAGGACTGAATTGGGAGACACACAGATGCACATAAGGACACAATTAGCCGCGAGTAAACAAGAGTATGTTCAACCAATGCCTTTAGTGTGCTGGTCCTGACAGGTTAAAGAATAAATACACAGTATTTTCCTCCTTCATGAAACACATTACTAAGCTTGGGGCAGCTAATTTATTAAGTCACAATGACTTTTATTCAAAAGCAATATAGATTTAACTGGATAATCTCTTAAAAATTACCTGAGGTAATCTTGACTTGGTGGTCTTTAAAATTAAGTTTTCAGAAATGGCTTTTCCCCAGAATTTTAATTTATTAAGTCAACTAAGGAAATACTCACCTAGGTCTTTTTTAAAAAGGAAAAGAAAGCACCCCTGCTCTCCACAACAGGAAGCTTCCCTATCGTGGAAGCCCGCAGCCACGCCCACAAAGCCCTGTGACTCCTAAGGACAGGCACCGCCACAAGACGCCTCCAAAGTTTGAAAAATCTCTCAGCATTCCACTGACCCACCGACCAATTCAAACGTCTACAGACTGCCTATATTTCTTAAATGAGAGTTCTGGAACAAAACTCATAGCTTTAAAAACAAGTGGTATTCCACTCCCTTTCCAGAACAGTCAATGTAATGTTCCATGACTCAATATACACATCCTCCACAAATATTTGGACTGTTTCTTTCTTCCAGTAACGTTACACATTCAGTTTTGTAAATTATTTCTCTCATTTAAGTTTCCATTTAAATTTGTTTTTATCCCCTCATTCTATGTTCACTAAACCAAACACTTAACTGAACACCTTCTTAATTATCTCTAACTACTGTGATCACTGAATGCAAACATGAAACCAGAATTTATACCTATACCAGGGTTAAAAAATTGTAAAGTTTGGTTCAGTGTCTTACTAGAATTACACTAAATAGGGGTTTCAAAATAATATGGCATGCCACATGGTCAAGCCCAGATAATAAAATTGGGACTATCTATTACCAATCCACTCATGCTAAAAGCCAAAAAGTCTGTACACAGTAAGAATTTAATCCAATTTAGATATCAACATGAGCCAAATCTTTTGGGCAGAGAAAAAAAACAATCCAATGAAGAAAAACTATAATAAACGCCAATACTGCATGTCTAAAATAAATCGGTGTTATTCATTAAAGTATTACCTAAAAAGTCAACTGATGGTGGGTAAGTCTACAGATATCCTGGAGACCTTTCTCAAAGCTATTTGTAGACATATAACTTTTCCAATCAGACCAGTGGATAACAAAGTCACTAGGCGTGAAAAAGATTTTCTTGAGAAGAGATTTTACTCCTTAAAAAAAGACAATACATTATTCTGCAGCCTTTTGGCAGTCTTTTTAAATCTCTTTTCAGATTAAAATTAAGTCTAAGGAAACTTACTTCCAACTCTCCCCCAAATCAGAAGTAACTCAAGATATCAAACAAAAAGAAATCTTTAGTAAGATATCGTTAAAGGACACTCTGCTTAGTACCCACCTTCTGTGAACTCAGATATCATACATACAGGAGGAATCAATTCGTCTGGTGGGTGTGTTCATTTAAGATGTCGATTCGACATCAAAATTTCATGGCTGAACAATTTCCTCTATAAGCATACACCTGAACCATTCCACCAGATGAAAGGTAGCCCTGACACTGGCCCCCAAGCAGGAGGAACTGGGAGTGAGCCACAGGCACAATCATAAAATGTAACTTTGCTTTCCTCAACTCTCATCTTCCAAGAAAACCTTGTAGCGCTTACGATGCCTGTGAAACCAGAAGCGCCTAACGGTGTGACTCTGAAGGAAGGACAGAGAGGCCAGAGGCCCACCGTCCAGCACACAGAGCAGCTGGACCCTCCTCCCACAAGGTCCCCCCCCCACTGGATGGGCACCGGGACCCCTGTTGTTACACCCACTTCTGGATAGCTCCGTTACGAAGTCAAATAAATCACACCAACAGCTGCCACCCAGTTCCGCCCTGTGGAGGCGCTTAGACCTGTTTCCATGTTGGTGGCACCAGCTCTGTCCCCAGCCACACATACAGTATTAGTAAGGAAGCAAAAAAGGAACTGCCTGTTCATTTTCTTTTTGCAATATATACCTTCTGGACGAACCCAGAATAGACCCTGTCTATCTTAAGAGCACAAACTAAAACCTTACTTTCAAATAAAGAACCCTCCACCCCCCGCTCCCAAAAGACTACAGCTTCAGGTTAGAAAACGAGTCACGTAGAAATCTTACCAAAGATGACGCCTGGGAGACCTTACCCAGTACCTAGAGTTGAAAGGAACTTCTCACAAACCTAATACTTTCGTTTATTTACTAATCAGGAAATGTAACCTACATATTTTCTGAGTTAATAATTAACCTCATAAACGACTCTTAATCACAATATTTGAGTCAGTTATCACACAGATAGCAAAACGAAAATACAAACCCCCACTATGCTGCCCAAACCCAAACTACAGGTGACGATGTCCCCATGTTTATGCGCACTCAGTAACACCTGTAATAATGTGCTAACTGTACCTGTCCACTGACTCCCTCCCCAAGACAAACCTCATCCACCGCTGTCTTCCTTCAGTAAGTCAATCTCAATCCCAACTGAAAAGCTTCCTTAAAAATTAGGGAGATAAAGCTAATACCACTTCTGTACGATAACTATGCAATTTTAAGGACATAAAACATGTTTGAACAGTCTTTGGATCAATTATCAATTCGCGCGGAAAAGCACAGGAGGATTTTCAGATGTCCCATGGCTCGGCCACCACCCAGGTGGCATTTTCAGCACGACTCCTCCCCCACCCTCGCCCCGCTGCCACCCAAAAGCCCGCAAGGGCCGAAGGAGGACACCCAACCCTCGTGTGGTTTCCCCTCCACCCCCCTCGGTCCATCCGAATAACGTACACCGAACCCAAAACACCGTCGGGGCGCGGAGAGGGTCGGGGACAGCGCGGCGCTGACAAAGACGGCGGCGGCGGCCGCGCCATCTTGTCGCGGGGCCTGGACTCCGGGCCATTCATTGGGACTCGGGGGCGCGGGGACCCCGGCCCTGCCCTCGGGCGCCTCCCGGCCCACCTCCCGTCCTCGTCCCCGACCCCTGCCCCCACCCAGGCTCCGCACCGGGCGGCGGAGAAAACAACGGGCACAGGCTCGCAATGGGGCTGCCTCTCACTTTTCGGTAAAAACGAAAACAGCCGAGAATCGCTATTGTTTTGGTCTCCGCGGCGCCGCTCGCGGCTGCAGCCGTCAGTCTCCCCCGTGGGTCGACCGGCGGGGCCCTGCTGGCCCGGCCCCCGCTTCCTCATTTCCTCGGCCCCCTTCCCTTCTTCATCGTGTCGTTCCCAAACCCCAACTTCCAAGTCGCCAGAGAAGGGGCCTCGGAAACGCGACGTCCTCCCGAGCGAAGGACGGGCACCCACACCCACTGCAGAACCCGCGCCGCCTTTGTTCTCGCGGCCCGGCCGCCCGGCGCGCGGGGGAGCCTGCGGACCCCGGCCGGGCCGAACCCCGACCCGGGACCGAGGACCCCCACCCAGGCCCGGGACCCCGAGCCCGAGCCGGGATTCAGGCCCCTGGACCCCGACTCAGAACCCCGGACGCGGGCCGCAGACCAGAACACGCCCAGGACCCCGACCCCGCCCAGGACCCCACCCCGGACCCAAGCCCACAAACCCAGAACCCCGGCTCCCAGAGCCCAGCCCCGAAGCCCGAACGCGGGGCCGAACCCCGGACCTGGGACGCCGGATCGCGGACCTCCGCCCGCCGCCGGCCCGGCCGCCGCCCGCAGGGTGCCCGCCGCCCCCACCCCGACCCCACCCGGGCGGGGCAGGAAGACGCGGCCCGGCGGCGGGTGGGGGCGGGGCGGCCCGGGCGGGCGGCCCGGGGGCAGGATGTGGGGGCGCCGGGGTCGGGGCCGCGGGCCGGGCTGGGACTTGGGGCTTGGGGCCCGGGCCGCCGCGCTCACCTCGGGGCTCGTCCCGCCTGACGCGCCCGCGCCCCGCCGCCTCGGCCGCCTCGGCCGCCGCTCCCGGAGGTGGTCGCGCTCGGGCCGCTCCGCGGGCGCTGCGGCAGGTGCGCTGGCGAGGCTCGGTCCGGTCCCGCGGCGGCTGCTCCACTCCGCGCCCGCGCCAGCCGCCGCCGCCTCCGTCCGCCCTCAGACGCCTCCAGCCATCGGGATGGGCGCGGCGGCCCCTGCCCGCAGCCTCGGGAAACCCCACGGCCGCGTCACCGCGCACGCCGCGCGCATGCACGGCCCGGCGCGGCCCCGGTGCGCGCGCGCGCTTCCTCCCTGCGCCGGCTCCGCGCGCGTGCGCGAGCCGCTTAAAGGAGCCGCGCCGCTGCCGCGAGGAGCCCCCAGGCCTAGTCCGCCGCTCGTGCGCGCGGAGCTCAGCTCCCCAGGAGCCGGCCTGGGCTTCGCGCTGCCATGGGCCTGTCCACTGCCACGGGCCTGTCCACTGCCACCGACTCGGTTCTCAGCCAGGCAGACGTGGATGGAGGCCGCAGGGCGGTAGCCAGGTCCGTCCCCGCCCCGCGCATGCATCCCGCACCCCGCAAATGCAGTCTGCATCCTGCACTTGGCACCCTGTACGCTCGACCCACGCACACACACCGGCACACGCCCACGCCCAGCCCCGGCTGACCCTCAGGCCTGTGGGTTCCTCGTTGCTGGCGGATTCCTCCGTCTAAGGCAGCGGCCCAGTGGGGCCCGCGCTGGACGTGGTCGGCCTCCAGGGCGCGCCTCTTCTGCCTGTCCGCGGGGTGGACGCCCCCTGCTCCCCGCCCAGCAGACCAGACAGGGCTGGGCCTCCGACGTGCCCAGGAGGCTCTCGCGTGAGCTGGGGCAGGTGTGGGCAGTGTGGCACCTCTGGTTGTCCTGTGGGAAATGGCCACCGGGGCGGGGAGGCGTGCCTGCCGGAAAGAGCATCAGGAGGAAGGGATGGTCAAAGGGATGGTCAAGCCCTGCAAATGCCGCTGACAAGCCAGAGGGGCAGCTGAAGGTGGAAGCCCCTGGGTGGGCAGTGGGGAGGAGGGGAGGAGGGATCAGATGTCCGCATCCCGTAAGGTCTGTGTCCGGCAGGAACCTTCGCCCACCGCTTGTCTTTCTAGCTGACTTCTGGCTGCTGGTTCCAGTAAGAGCCCACCGCATATACCTGATTAGGAGGGCCCGCAGCCCCCTCCAACCACCTCGGCCTCCTGTCCTGCCCTCCCTGTGCTGCCCTTTCCAGACCAAATCCAGGCCACTTCTCCAGGCTGCACCGCTTGGCTGGAGGGGACTGGAAGACACACAGGCAACTCCGCTGTCCCCTTACACAGGGCCACAGTCTCAAGGGGCTCTGTCATCCCCTCTCTGTCTTCGTGTGTGTGTCTGTGGCAGCCGCCTGCTCCAGTAAGGAGCCCACACCTTCCCCGCCACTCGAGGGCTGAGCCCATCCCTCCCCCCTCCCATCGCTGGATGAGGACATGTCTTTCCAGCGCACGAACGTGTCCTCATCCTTCTTGGAGCCCTTCTTCAATTCCCTGCACAGGACGCTCCATGCTCGTCCTAGGCCTTCCCCGCCCAGCCCTGAACTTGGCCATTTCTCCAAGGAGCCCTGGTTCTGCTTCATGGGCACAGAATTTAGGAGCCAGGAGCTGGGCTCCACGTGTGCTCACAGCTACTGGGGTGCTGTTGCCTGTAGGCAGTGGACAGAGCTAGGGGACGCATCTGCAAGCATACACGTGTACGTTCACTCACACGAACTACCCCCAGGGGACCAATCTCCCGCGACCGCCGACACCCCACCTGCACCCCACGTGGGCCCTGACCTCCAGTGGGGCACCATAGTCCTCACCCCAGCAGGGAGATCCGCTTTGATTTGCGGAGCAGGGACTGACCAGCACCCCGTTCACTCCTCTGCTTAAAGCCATCGGCGGGTCCCATAGCCCCCCACACCCCGCAGTGCAGGTCCTTCTGCCCTCCTCAGCGCTCTCACCTCTCTGTGCTGTAAACAGGCCGCGGTGCTCAGAGAGAGAGAGGGATGGGGACGGGGGCGGGGGGCGATGCGAATGCCGTGGAGGCAGAGCAGGCAGCAGAGCAGAAGGAAGTGGGCAGGGAGTGAGCGGTCTCTGGAGACCTCTGTGCTGCTGTGGGTATGGCAGGGGGCCTGGGCGACCTCGGAAGCCCCACCCCACCATCCTGAGTCCTGCACACCCACCCAAGGGCTATGGCAGTCACCAGGCTGCAGGCCTGACTGGGCAACAGGGACACTGGCAGGGCTGGCCCAGGGCTCCCCTGTCCCCACTATCATCCTGTCGGGCTGATCGTCATTTACGCCAGGGCCATAGGGCAAGGCCACGTACCAGGCCATGGGACTACTGCCCGCCTGGCCGTCCAAGGTCTCTGGGTGCAGCCCTGATGCCCAGCTAATCTGCAGGGCTGCAGGGTGTGGCAGGGCCTCTCTTGGAACTTGCCCTGTGGCTCCAGCTGACACCCTGGTCTATGTGCTTGTGGGCGGGGGCGGGGGGGGGTAAAGGCCAGGCAGGAGATAAGGGGCAGGGGACCTAGGTCCTTATTCCCAGGTCCCCTGTGCAGCCCGGGGCCTCATCCCCCTGAGTGTCATAGACCCGAAGGCCCCGAGTGACCCCGCCCCTCTCCCAGGCCAGTTCCTGGGCAGCGGGGCTCTCCGGCCCTGGGGCTCGGTCAGCTCTCAGGAGACCACAGGAGCTGCCAGCTTCCAGCCAGAGCCCTTTGCACCTCAAGGGTCTGAGGGTGCTTCTGAGGGTGCTGTGGGGACTCTGCTCTCCCCGAACCCCCCAGCACTTCCGGCCAGGCCTCCTGCAGTTCTCGGCCCCCCTGCCGCCCAGCCCCCTCATCTGTGGAGCACAAACCAGGGCTCACGGTGCATCCACTGTCCCAGAGGGGAGCGCTCGTGCCCAGTGGGCCAGGAACCCAGGCTCCTCCTGACTTCCCAGCCACATGCCCTCCCCCTGGAGATAAGTGGCTTAGAGGTCAGCCCTGGGTCCTGAGTCCACAGCCACGCCCAGGCAGCCGCACCCAGCCCAGGGCCAGGCCAACTGGGCAGCTACGGGGCAGAGTGGGGCCCACGCGTGCAGGAGGCTGCCCGGGGGTCTGGCTCAGCGCCAGGCCTTCACTGAAACCTGGGGAGCACAAATCCAGACACCCCCTCATCTGCTCTTTAGCAGGAATCGGTCTGATGGGTAACTAGGTCTTTTTAAATCTGAATTATTCAAACAGTCTGTGCACATGACCGGACCTGCTCCCAGCAGGGCCCCGCTCCTAGCCTGGCTTTGAAGGGTCTCTGAGCCCTGGGGGCGGCTCCCGCAGGGTCCATCCATGTCCTGCAGAGCACTGTCTGTTTCTCCACCACGTGGCCACCCTGTCTTTGCTTCTAGTACGTGAGACAGGAGTCTGACCCTGCCTGGAGCCCCAGAGGACAGAGGACAGGACAGGAAGGGAGGGAGAAGGTGCGAAATGTAGGTAATCCAGAAGCAGCATTAATTAGTTCCCGCAGGCTTCCAGAGCAGGGGCTGGTGACAAAACGGGGTCAGGGTACTGAGGAGGCCTGCTCCTCATTCCTCTGAGCAGACGCCCAGCGCCCAGTGGCTGCGCATCTACCCTGACTCTGGGCAGGCCTGCTGGGAGGGGCGTGGGAGAGCGGGTGGACAGCCTTATGGGGGGCGGCCAATGGGAAGGCGACGTCTGAGCGGAGCCCCTAGTGAGGCGGGCAGTGAGGGAGCTAGCTGTGTAGGTGCTGAGGGGGAAGAGGGTCGCAGACCCCAGAGCCGGTGGGCCTCGTCAGCCTTGGGGAGGGTGCTGGCTGTTGTCCTCGGCTGCCAGCGGACCTTCAGGGGTCCCTGGGCCCCTCCCCCGTGCAGGGGAAGCAGCCCCTCTCTCCCAGGGCCTGGCTCCTCTTTCGTCCCCCAGACCCCAACCGCGCCTCTCGCGACCTGACCTCTGAGCCTGTCACCCTCTTGGTCATCCACCTTTAGCAGCAAACTGGGCATCCCTAATGGGGGGCACCCAAGCCTGGGGGGTGGTGGGGAATCAGGAAGTGTCAAGTGAGAGGCGGAGGAGGGACAAACGTGGAGGTGGGCAGCCGCATTTCATGGGGTGAGTCTCTCCCCCCCAGACTTGGAGCGGACACCCTTGGAAAGGCCCAGGTGGCCCAGGTGGCCTTCCTGTGGCTCCCAGAAGGAGCCATCCTAGGCGGGCCTTGGCCACGGGGCCAGTGCTCAGATCCACCGTCAGCTCCAGCAAAGGCCCGTGCCACCTTCCGGGGGACACGTCACGGGAGAGCCCACTGTCTCCTGGGGGCTCCCTGTGGTGGCTTCGCTGCTCTCACTGCAGAGCCTGGGACTGCCCTGGTGGGGCAGGAATACCCGGCTCCATCCCAAGGCTCTGGGAGCCACAGACAGAGCTAAGCGAGGGGCACGTCCCCCACAGGGCACAACGCGCATGCAATTGGATCAGTTAGGACTCGGGGGAGCAAGTGGCAGAAGCTTAAACCAGCTCATGTGAGAAGAGGCGCTTAGCTCAGGGAATGAGCCTGTGGGCAGACGTCTGGGCTTCAGGTGCAGCTGGATCCAGGCATGCACCAAGGCTGTCGGGGTTTCCCGCTGGGCTCTGCTTTCCCCGGGGGAGGCGGGGCCATGTCTGCTGGAGCCCACCTTCCTATCACCCCCGGCCTAGTAGGCGCAGTGCTCCAAAGACCCTGGGGAGTCTGTGCGTTGCCCCCGAGGCATCTGTGTCGACGCCCAGACTTCCTGTGGCCTCGGAGGTGGGGATGGAGGGACCACAGTTTGCAGCCCTGTCGCGACAAGGTGCAGCAGCCAGGGCAGAGGCGAGTGCCATCATCGGGAGGAGGAGGGCTGCGGCAGGAGTCGGGGCCCAGCGAGCTGCCCAGGAACGGAGCTCCTGCTGGCTGCTGGGTCCGAGGCCCACACAGGCCCAGGTCCCTGCCCCGTCCAGGCTGAGGCCTGGTGCCCCACCTCTGGCCTGCTCCGCCTTGACACCGGATGCTGGGGGCAGAGCCTGGAAGGCGGGGGCTGGGCAGGCTCTGGCCTCCCCCTCTGCTCTGTCCCCGGCCTCGGCCTCGCAGTGGTCCTGGGGGGGCCTCCTGGGGTGGGGCTCCAGAGTGCCTCAAGGGGCAGTGAGTGCTCCCGCTGCCCCAGCCCCCCGCCCAGCCCCATTTCCTGTCTGGGCCTGGGCGGCTCCCTTGGCAAAGAGGCCACAATTGTTCTCCACGCTTCCCCCAGTTGCCTGCAGAAGGCCGGTCACCCGCCCGGCCTGGGGCGCAGCACTGGACACGCCCTCGGCGCATCCTGGGCCTGCTGGGAACAGTGCGAAAGTGTGAGGCAGACACTCAGGGACCCCAAGAGACAGCGAGGGTCAGAGGGGGTACACAGAGACCCCGACACCTACACACAGGCCAGAGAGGGGAGCCAGGGGGGCACCAGAGAGATGAGGGGACAAGGTGGAGGGGTCTGGAGGGGGAGCCCGATGGGCAGGGGCAGGGGACAATGAGGAGGACTGGCCCCAGAGGCAGACACCGTGCCAGCCAGGCCTTGGGGCTCTGAGCCCTGGAGACTCCTTCTGGGCTTCCCCATCCTGTTCCTCCCAGGCCAGGCTAAGCCATCTGTCCTCAAGTGCCACCTACAGGCCAGGCGTCCCTGGGGCCAGAAGGCGCACACATCCAGGTGGGCCTCTCTGGGTTCCTGGGCCGCAGGCCCGTGCAGGGCGAGGCTTTCTCCCCCGGAGTTGGGGGCCTGCACCCTGCTCTCCCCCTAGCTCTGCTGCAGACTGGAGTAGGGACTGACAGGGTGGTGGCTGTGGGAACCGTGGTAATTTGTCCAGGGGCCGGGGGCTGCTCCAGCTCCCTTTGTCTCCCCGGCCAGGGCCCTGCCTGGGGGCGGGGGGTGCCCAGCTGCTCTGGGGATTTATGTCTCCGCTGGCAGCGCCCTGGGGAGCAGCTCCGTCAGCACCTGCCAGGTAAACAGCGTGCACCTGTGGCTCTGGCAGGCAGGGGTAGGGCAGCCGTCCAGCCCCTGAGGGCTCCTGCCAAGGGGCCGCAGAGGGGTGTAGCCGCCGGCAGAGCCTCCCTGAGCCCACCGCGCTGCTGGCCCGGCCCAAAGATGGACCGAGAGCCTGAACCGCAGGGCCCGGACATGCCCTCCCACCCCCAGGAAGCTGGCCCGGGGTCACCTGACACAAAGATGTCCAGAGGACGGGCAGCCATGGAGCCACCTTCCCTGAGGGCGGGGGAAGCGGGGCGCAGCGAGGCCAGGGAGACGCAGGGGAAGGGACGGGGGTCCTGGAGGCCACACGGGCCCAGAGCCGCCCCGCACACTCTGCGGCCCCTCACAGGGCCCCGGGCCGTGCCTCGTGATGTGCCTTGTTACGTGCCACTCCACGTCTCTGCACATCTGCCACGCCATGCCGCCTGGCTGATGACACAGTGGCGCCCGTGAGCCCTGAGGTCCGGCGGGAATGGCCCTTCCCTCTGGGCCTGCATGCTGACCGCTGTCCTTACTGCCCCTTGGTGTCTCCTCAGGCCATAGACCTGGAGGGACTGTCCTCTCCACCGTCCTGCCTCTTCCTGTGAGGCGACAGGGACTCAGGCCCGTGGACTGAGCTCCGTTTAACCTGAGGAACTGTCACACCGTCTTCCCCGGCAGCTGCTCTGTCTTAGGTCCCCACCGGCAGTGCGGGAGGGGTCCACGTTCTTGCCGCCACTTGCTACTGTCCGCCTCTTTGATCCCAGCCACTTGAGTGGGCGTGAGGCGGGTGTCACTGGGGTTTGACTTGCGGCTCCCCGTGACCAGGGAGGCTGAGCATCCCTCGCGGGCTCGTCGGCCGTTCGCGTGTCTTCTTCGGAGCGGTGTGTGTCGCAGTCCTTCGCCGGTTCTCGAGCTCGCTCTTCGTTGTGGTTGGCGAGGGCTGTGGAGGTCTTCGTGTACTCTGGACACCAGACCCCGTCAGACGTGACGCGATTTGCCAGCGTTTTCCTCGTGTCCTGTCGGAGGTTTTCGCGCGCTGTTCGTAGTGTCCCTTGATGCACAGACGTTTTTAATTTCGATGGAGTCCAGTTTTTCTCTTTTTTCCTCTTTTTGTTGCTCGTGTTCTGGGTGTTATATCTAGGGAGCCGTCGCCAAAGCCAAGTTTATGAAGACTATGTTTTCCTGTAAGAGTTTTAAGTCTTAAATTCAAGTCTCTGCTCCATTTTGAGTTCATTTTTGTGTGTGGTGTGGGGTAGGGGTTCAAGTTCATTCTTCTGAGTGTGGATGTCCAGTTTTCCCAGCACCATTTGTTGAAAAGACTGTCTTTTCCCCATCGAATGGCCGTGACGTTCCTGTTGAAAGTCCATTGAGCGCAGATGTGAGGGGTTATTCCTGGGCCCCCTGTTCTGTTCCATTGGTCTGAGGCAGGACCACGCTGTTCTGATCATTGTAGCTTTGCAGCAGGTTTCAAATCAGGAAGGATGGTGTCTCCAGGTTTCTTCTTTTCAAGATTTCTTTGGCCATTCAGAGTCCCTTGCAATTCCATACGAATCTGAAGAATTTCTTTTCTTTCTCTGCACACAATCAAAAAAGAAAGAAAAAAAAAGAAGAAAAAATCCCATTGGCAGTTTCCAGCTACTTCTCAAAAAAAGATAAACTGTGGAGAGGAAGCGGGGCCGGTGGTGCCCAGTCCTGCTGGTCGCCGTCAGCTCGCTTAGGGCCTGGGGCAGTGGGGAGAGCAGGTCCTGTCAGCGGCGATGGGAACCTCGGCCGGGTCTGAGCAGGGTGCGACTCTTCCAGCTGCCTCAGGGTCCGAGCAGGGCGCGACCCCTCCGGCCGCTGTGTGGCCAGGGGCGAGCCGCATGGAAGACAGTGCCCTGTGCTGGGCAGGCTGCACAGGGCCACATGGACTGGAGTGACGCGTGGTGGGGCTTGCGGCGAGAGCATGGAGGAGGCGGGAGTGACACCGGGGCGTCTGTCTGGGCAGCTAGCACTGCACCGGGAGGGCGGGGAGGGGCAGCTGGGGTGGGCAGTCCTTGGGGACAGGGGAGAATGTGCTGCGTCCTGGTGCTTTCTAGCCCAGGGTGCTCATGGATGTCGGGTGGAGGAGCAGGCATGTGGTGGGCATGGCGAGGGCCATGGGGTCGTGTATGTAGCCGAAGACGGCCCCTCAAAGAGAGAGGAGGAGCAGGAGGTGAACCCCAGAGAGGGCCGGGGACTTTGCAGACAAAGGGTCATGTGGCCAATGCAGTGGGGACCAGCCGCAGGGGTCCAGAGCTGGCCTGGGAGGGGGCACGTGTGGACGCAGCCAGGAGGCAGCACGGGGCTGGGGTGAAGGGGGAGCCAGCTTTGCAGAGGCCTTGGATGCCAGGCCTGGGGGCACCTTCCAAGGAGGGCGAGGGAGGGCCCTTCCTGCCGCTGCGTCCAGCCCTCTCGCACTTGCTGGCCCTCTTGCTTGCCGGTTCTCCTGGTCCGTGGAGCAGAGACCCCTCCTCACTCGGCCGGAACTGGGAGCAGGCTCTGTTCAAGGCGGCCACTGCAAGCCGTTGGCAGCACGGGTTATGTGGGGTGGGGGTCTCTCACGCTGGAGGGCCGCCTACCTCCGAGCCCGCTGGGCCCCCTCGCTTCTGTTCAGCGGCCAGGGCCATTGTTCAACCTGGAAGGGGAGGACCCGGCCCCTCACCCTGGGTCTCCCCGTTCCTGTCCCCGCCTCAGAGGCCGAGGCAGTTGACCAGGGCCCTCCTGCCTGCTGAGCCTGTCTTCCTTTGGCCGTCTGTCCTTTGGCCTATGCATGGCTCCAGCCTATCAGGCTGATGGAGCTTCCCGGGACCCCCAACTAGGACCGCAGGGCAGGACCTAGGGGCGGCCCAGCACCTTCAGCCACCTTCTGAAGCAGAGATGGGCACCTGGGTGGCTGTTGGGGTGTCTGTGGCTCCATGTGAGCTGGGCAGGTGGGGACAGCAGAGGGGGTCACTGGGTCCCTATGCTCTCCCGCCGTCCCCTGTCCCCCCACCCTCGGCCACAGGCTCTGCTCCAAGTCAGGCTGGCACCACTGCACGTGCTCTGGGCAGGCAGAAGGTGTGGGGACAGCAGCCTCCCTGCTGCAGGGCCATCCAGGACCCAGCACGCCCTGCAGCACCCCTGCAGCACCCCCAACCCCCAGCCCCAGGGTCTCGGGCCTGCGGGTCCTCTGCAGCAGCACCTCGATCTTGAAGGCAAAGATGGAGGCCAAGTTTGCCTCAACTCACGGGTGCCCCCAGGGCCCGAGGGCTGTTTGTCAGGAGTCCTGTCCCTGAGGCCCAGCCCACTTGCCCCCTGGGGGGTGATGCAAGGTGGCCTGGAAGGAGCAACAAGAGGCAGGGCGTGGCGTGGGGCCTGCGGGCCTGCAGCGGGGTAGAGTCAAAGGTCAGTGGTCTTGGAGGCCCAGGGGCAGGGGGCCAGAAGCTGGAGGAGGAAGTGGTAGGCTGGGACCCCAAGCAGCAGAGGAGTGGGCTGGGGCCCCAGGCCTCTGGGCTGTCCCCCTCCTGGGCGGCCGGACCTGCAGGTGCTGGCTGTTTTGGAAACCGGCCCATGTGGCCAGGCACATGGGGCGGCTGCCTGGAGCCAGGGTCCCTGGAGATCTCCCCGTGACGTCCTTCTGGGACCTCAGGCTCCTAGCTGTGCCCGCTTTGTTCCCTTGGGCACGTGCCCAGGACTCGTGCCCAGGCCTGCCCTGGGGTCCCCCTGGGGGGTGGCTCGGGCTTCTGGATCAGACTTCTAAGGGCCTATCTTTTCCTACTTCCCCTCCGACAGCCCCTGGGGGCCATGAGGGTCAGGCCATGGGGGGGCGCTGAGGTGCCCAGACCTCGGAGAGAGACCATGGGGAGGAAGCCCCTACAGAGGGTGCAGGGGTGAGGGGCTGTGGGTCAGCCCTGTCTGAGGCCAGGGCCATGTGTACCACACCCCTGCTGCCTTGTCCTGCACCCCATGGGGCATGGGTGCTGCCTCCAAGGACGGGCCCCACGGAGAGGCAGGACAGGCAGCACCCAGGCTTGGCCTCCTTCAGCCTCAGTTCCCCTTTGTGCAGGAAGGGCCTTGGGGCTCTGCCCCCTCCCGCCCCTGGGCTCACTGCAACCAGGCTGCTGAGGTCTGAGGCTCTTGATGCGTTTAAAACCTCTTTTAGGTTTTGGACAAAATGACCTTGCTGTTGTCACATTCAAACAAGACTGAAGAGAACAAGGAAGAGCCTCCAGAACATGAAAGCCTCTGAGCTCTGCGGAAGGACACTGGGCTGCAGGGGGCCAGAGCCCCTGGGGCCTGGACAGAGAAGGGGTGGGGGTCGCACCTCGTCACGCACGGCTGGTCAGGGCAGCGCGCCAGGCCCCGAGCAGGCGGGCAGCGCCCAGGACGTCAAGGCCGGGGTCCCTGCAGCCGGGCCCTCTCGGGGCAGTGCCTGGCCCTGCCCTGGTGTGAACGGTCCGCTTGGCGCAAAGTGGGGAGCGGGTGCTTCTCTGGGGCCGGACGGTGGGTGAGCAGCGGCCACACGTTTGCGCAGCGGGCGCCCTGCCCCGCTACCCGCCCCCTGCGGCGGCCTGGGCTGCGGCCCGCCTCTCAGGGCTACGAACGGGCTATTCTTGCCTATTTTTGTCCTAGGAACTGTGGGAACCCAAAAGTGCGGCTTCGGGGGCAGGGCTTTGAAACGAGGGACGAGAGCGGCCCGACAGGGGCCCCCGGACGGAGACCCCGCCCAGCTCCCACCGCGGAGGGCCGACCCCAAACGCCGCAGACCCGGACCCGCCGGGCGCCCCGCCCCGCCGCGCCTGCGGGCGGCCCGCGAGCGCCGCCTGGTGCCGACGCGCGGAGGGGTCGCCGCGCGCGCCGGTTCCGGGCCGCGCTGGGACCCGGCGGGACCCGCGGTAGGGGCGGGGCGGGGGCGGGTCCCGGGCCCGGGGGGCGGAGTCGAGAGGGCGAGGGGCGGGGGCCGACCGGTAGGGGCGGGGCGGGGGCGGGTTCCGGGCGAGTCCCGGGCGAGGGGCAGGAGGAGCCCCCTCCCACGCCGCTCCGCCGCGGGCTGCGGTTCCGGCGCCCCACGACCGCGGCCACTTGCTCCCAGACCGTTCTGTGGTTTCGCTCCAACCACGGCGGGTTCCAGGGCAGGCGACGCGCCGCCGCGCCCCGCCCCGCCCGCCGCCTTCGCGGGAACCGGCCCCTCGACGCTTCGCCCCTTCCTCTGGTCCCGATTTTGAATTAACCGAAATCACGGCGGTCGGAGAAGGTGGTCTGTTTGACGCGGGCCTGTAGCGTTGAGATTTCCTCGTGGGTCAATAAGTGATCGATGTTTAGACCCATCCAGCGGTGCTCGAAAAGGGCGCTCTGAGGCTGTGGCCTCCAGACCCAGAAGGGCGTGCAAGGCGGGGTGCGGAGGGGCTGGCAGCGCCGCGACACGCCCCCCGAGAAGGAGCCCGGGGGTCCAGGGGGTCCCAGCCTCGCCTCCTCTTGCAGCCTCCCCGTGTCCTCACGGACTCTTGGGAAGAGACGGCGTCTGGACCTTGTTTGAATCGCATAGGCCGCTTGCGGGCGATTGTTTAAATGACGTTACTTCCATTATTGATGTATTTGGATTTCCTTTTTCTTTTTTTTCCCCTCTTTTTCCCTGGATTTCTCTTTAAAATAAACTTTGTTTTTAAAATACAACAGAAAAATTGCTGGGAGTAAAGAGTTCCCAGACTTCACACTCCGTTTCCTGTTATGAACATCTTACATTAGCAAGATCCCTTTGTCACAGTTAGTCAAACAACATTGACACTTCGTCACGAAATAAAGTCCGTGCTCTATTCACGCTTCCTTAGTTTTTACCTAATTTCCCCTTCTTGCTCCAGGATTCCACAGTGTATTCGGTCGTTAGTTCTCCTTGGGCCCCACTGGGCTGTGACGTTTTTGATGACCTTGACAGTTTTGAGGAGTGCCGGTCAGGCATTTTGTACAACGTCCCTCCGTTGAGACTTGTGTGGGGTTTCCTGATGGTTAGACAGGGCTCATGGGTTTGGGGAAGAGCACAGGGCTACAGTCTCCTTCCCATCACACCCTATTAGGGGCGCCTGCTGTCAACACGACTCATCACTGCGATGTCGACCTTTGTCGCCTGCCACAGTCAGTACTCTTCTTTCCCATACTCCGCTCTCTGGGAGGACGTTGGTACTCCCCGCCCACTTGAGAGTAGACTACATACATCACACGGAATGGAGATTTGAGTCTTCTCTCCCTTTATTTATTTCTTCGGTCACTTTTACCAATATGGACTCATGGGTATTTACGTTTGTGTGTGTGTGTGTGTGTGTGTGTGTGTGT
>NW_024346980.1:671066-671883 GCF_902729225.1 Pteropus medius
TGTGTGTGTGTGTGTTTTGGCAGCAGCCGTCCTCGTTGGTATTAAGTGATATCTCACTGTGGTTTTGATTTGTATTTTCCTAACGATCAGTGATGCCGAGCATCTTTTCAGGTGTTTATTGGCCATCGTATGTCTTCTTTGGAGAAACATCTGTTTGAATCCTCTGCCCATTGTTTTAATCTGATGCCACAGCCTAGTGAAAGTGACATGAAATTAACCATCTGATCCTCTCTCTCCTCAGGCCGACACTGGGCTCCCCCCGCCCCCCGTCCCCCTCCCCGCATCTGTCATCCGCTCTGCGGGCTTCCTCACCTATTGTGGTTTGGGCTTCCGGATGGGAGGAGTTTCGTGAAGTGGTGTTGTACTTCTGACTCCTATTCCTGTTGTTTGGGATTTTCAAGGGGAGGGGTGGGAAGTCTTTTGTCACCATCAGAGAGCCCAGAGCTAGGGCCGTGGAGCCGTCAGGATGAAAGTGGGGGACCCAGAGCTGGCTTCGCTTCCAGCCTCTTCTGGGCCCGCTGGCCTGGTGCCTGCTGGAGCCATCTTGTCCCTGTCAGCACAAATCTTGTGGCCTCAGCAGCTGGCTGGGGCCTCAGTGGGAAGCGTCCCCAAGGCTTCAGATATTCTGGAGGCTGGAACCAGCCATGCTGGCAGGGGACATGGTATACGTCACCTGCTCAGATTCATCAGGCTGTCGTGGGGGGCGGGGCAGGTGCGTGTGTGTCTGCGTGTGTGTGAGACTCTGGGAGCTGGAGGGATGAGATGAGCCCCTCAGTGGGTCTTATGCTCCCTGCCTGGGGTGGGGCAGACGAACTGT
>NW_024346980.1:674574-730148 GCF_902729225.1 Pteropus medius
GGCTGAGGGCCTGCTGGGCTGGGCTAGGGACTGGGGCTGAATGTAGCGGCCTGTGTGTGTGTGTGCGTGTGTGCGTGTGTGTGTGTGTGTGTGCGCGTGCACGCGCATGTGTGTATGTGGCCAACACAGGGCCTGCCGGTTCGGCTGCCTGGCGTTACATAGCAACGAGGCCAGGGCTGCAGCAATGTGCTGGACGTCTGGTCTTCCCAGGGGGAAGGATGGTGAGGGTGGACTGGGGAGTCTGTGAGCACGAACGAGGTGGCCGGTGGCCTCGGGAGCTCAGGAGAGCCTATGCACCCCCTCCGAGGGGCACCGGGGCTGCAGCTGGCGGCGATGGGTCCAGGAGGGGTCTCTAAGCCTGAGGCCCCACAAGGGGACTAGACTATTGAGAGGGGGGTGGCTCTTTCTGTCTGGGTTTGGCCATCTTGACAGCCTCGTCATAGGAGGGCGGCAGCTCAGGGGCGCAGAGGCTGTAGGCAGGAGGGGTCACGGAGTCAAGGTCCAGCCCCACAAAGGGCAAGGGCAGCCGCATGCCGGCCAGGTGCTGCACGGAGCTGCAGGCTGCAGGGGACCAGAGTGTGTTTGTGGGCATGGGCCTGGCCCTCACCCGCCCCCAACACGCTTGCAGGCAGGGAGGCCACCAAGCCAGCTGTGCACTCACAAGTCACAGTGCTGTGTGCAGGGCTGTCACTGTCCACAGGGACGATGGTCAAGTCGCAAAGCTGAGGTGCCGATGGCAGGTGTGGCTGGGTGTGTGCCCGCTTCCGGAGGCAGCAGAACCGGACACAACTGGCCGTGACCCCACACAACAGCAGCAAAAGGACGGCCAGCAGGATAAGCCTGGGCACAGAGGAGCAGGACCCTACCACTGGGCTGACCCCCGGTCCACTAGGGACCTGTTCCCGGGGGTACTTATGGCCCAGCCACGCAAGGCAGGAAAATCGACAGGATAAAAGAAAACCGGACGATGTCTTTCCAGGCCGGAGGCCTTCTTCCTGGCCAGAGCTGGGCCTGAGCAGCTGTCCCACCCAGGCCTCCTGCTGCTGGGCCCGTCCTGGCTGTCTCTCCAGCGCTGGCCACAAGTGGCCTTGGGCTCACTCCCAGGACACCCTGTCCTGGGCTGACTTCACACTCCTATTCCCAGACCAACGGCCATGTTCGCAGGGGACTCCCTCAGGAGAGAGGAAGGGGGAGTGAGAGGTGGGCCGGCACCTCGGGAGGGAAGCCCTGCCAAGAGCCAGGGGTGCCCGGAGCTGTGCGGGGCTGGGGCAGGACCCACAGGGGAGACCGCTCCTGCTGCTGGGGCCAGAATGCTGCTGAGGGCCCCAGCGCCTTCCCGCGGGGAAGGGGACACTGCTGGTGACTCCTTGGCGGTACAGCAGGGTTGAGGGGTAGTGGGTTAAGGGGGAGGAGGGGGCAGGATCTGATGGGCTTGGCCCCAGGGAGGACCGTCGGACCCGGCGCCGCGGCCTCCACTTACCCCACGTGCCACAGGCTGCTCCAACGGGCCTGGGGAGGGCACCTGCGGGGACAGCGGCACCTGGAGCAAGCGGGGCAGAGTCCGGCCGACCGCCCCGCCCTCTCTTCCCCGCAGGGCGGGGCCAGGCTCCCTCTCCCCTGGCCCCTGACTTACTGGTCGGAGGGGTCGCAGCTGCCGTCCGCGAATCCCAGCGCCACCTGTGAGTACAGGGGTGCGTTCGGGCCGGGACGCACAGAGCGCAGACCCGCCCTGCGGAGCCCGAGCCGAGCGCCCGGCGACCCACCTGCGGCAGCAGCAGGAGCGGCAGCAGCAGCTGCAGGAGCCCGCGGGAGGCCGATGGCCCCGCAGACATGCTCGACAAGGACCCGCAGCGCTACCTCGGCGGCCCCGCCGCTTTATGGAGGCCCGGCCCAGCGCAAACCCGGTCCCGGAGACCTGTAGGCCCGCCCCGAGCCCCGCCCCCAAGCCTCCACCCAATGATCGCCGCGTCCTTTAGAGGCCGCCCTCACCACTGGCTCCGCCCCCGCCCCAAGGTGCTGCCCCCGCGAGCCCCTGTCCACTGGAAGCCCGGCTCCTGCGGCGCGGGCCTCCGAAGCCCCGCCCTGTGACCACCCGCTTCCCCGCCAGGCCGGTCCCCTAGCGTCTTGGGGTTGGGGGCGGTCTCGTCCTGGGCCCAGGCGCGGAGTCCCTAGCCTGTCTTGAAGTCGGGCTCGATGTGGACCCGGGTGCCCTCTGGGAGAGTGGCGACCAGGGACATCTGTGACCAAACCTGGTCCACACCGCGGTGCTCGAGGTAAAGGGCTGAGACAGCGGAGCCCCTGGCGCGTCCCTAGCGCTGTTAAACGACCTTTATTTGTGCGTGTTCGCAAACGGCAGGCGCGAACGCTGTCCGGGGCCGGCCTGGGGCCAGCCCACCGGGAATGGGCTCGGCCCGGGCCCTTGCAGCGTCCTGGGGGCAGACCATCTTCCAGGAGCTCAGCCTGGGGAATGTGGCCTCCGTAATCTCTGGGCCTGGTAGGCACAGAGCCCAGAGACACCCCTGTAGGCCCAGAATGCGGGGTGTCCATTCTGCCGGGGGAAGGCTGGGGCCCTTTCTTTTGGCAGAAAACCCTGGTGCCCTCACCCCTAGGTGCCCTGTTAGGCTCACTGCCCTGTGCTCTGCCACTTGGTGATCAGGCGAAGGGAGAGAGTCAGCGTGGGAACGTGCAGGGTGGTCCGCCTTGCCCAGGGAGGGTGGGGGAGCAGCTACCCTGCCCCTTTTTTCTCGCATCTCCCCCACTGGAAGAGAAGCCACCTCACCCCCCTGAGGGCAGGGCCTACTTGGCTTGGCTCCCTCGTTCCTGGATCTGCCCAATACCTGCTCCTTGATCTCTGACCCCTGCTGGGGCTCTGTCCTGAAGCTGTCCTGTACCTCTGGCCTGTGATGTGGCCCCCAGGACCCCTCCAGCCAGGCTGTTTCCTCCCTCCTGCCTCCACCGCCTTCCAGGCCCAGCTTGGGAGTGTGAGAGGGGAGGATGGGCAGCTGTCTAGCCAACCTGCAGGAGTTTGGGCCAGTGAGTGCCAGGGTCCCCTGGCAGGGCCTGGCCCTCCTGCTGGCTGCCTTAGGAGGACTCAGGAATATGCCCTATGCCCTGCAGGGAGACCCTCCCCTGTGGCCTGGCCCAGCCCGGGCTGCAAGACCCTGCCTTCTCCTCTCACCCGGGGAGGCAGCGACTTGGGCTCTGGCTGGTCAGCCTCCATGAGGGAACCTGGATCTGCCCACCAGACGGAAGTCCTGCAACGTGCCTCTCTAGGGTCACTGTCACCAGCTCAAGGGTAGAGAGATGGCAGGCTTCTAGGCCCAAGGGCCCTGAGAAATGAATGAGGGCAAGTGGCTCCAGGCCGGGGTCCTGAAGCCTGTGTCCGGGAGAGGCTGTACCACGCTGTCCACTCCTGTCAGTGGCTGGCATGGGGCTGGGGTGGGTGGGCACGCTGGGCTGTGCACAGGGGCGCCAGGCTGGGTGGGCTCTGCGGGACAGTGTCCCACCAGCCACTCTTTGGAAGGCAGGGGCCGAGGAGCAGGCACCATTCTGGGCTCCTGGCAGCGTCTCATGGGCCAGGGTGGGGCGCGTCCATCTCGAAGGGCTAGCTGAGACCAAAGGCTGAGCCTGGACTCAGTTCCAAAATGTGGAGCCAAACCCACGCACTGGCCTCACCCTGGGCCCTTGACTGGGCTGCGAGGGAGGACCCAGCAGGGGTGTGTCCCGGACATGTGCACACTCCTCGCTTGGGGTCGACCATCAGGGATCTTGGAAGTTGGGAGGGGCACCCTGGGTTTGTCACCTCCTGCCCCCTTCCCCCTCCTCCCTGGGGCTCTGGGTCTGGGCCGGTTGGCCCTCCAGCTGTGCACCCAGCACCCTCCCACTAGTCAGTCACTCTGTGCTCGCCCAAGTGAATCGGTCGCTGTCGCCCATACTGCAGACCTGTATACAGAGGCGCACAGAGTTTATTGACAGACCCGTGGGGACAGCAGGTGCTGGTGGGGGTGGGGGCTCCGAGGGGCTCAGGCTGGGGCAGGTTGTGGGCGGGACTGGCCTAGCTGCTGGTTCTGGGTGTGGGGCCCAGGCAAGGGAGCTCCGGGCCGTGGGGTCACGAAGTCCAAGGCAGCAGGAAGCATCCGTGCCTGTGGGGCTGGGGTGCCCCGGCCATGTGTCCCTGCAGAGGGCTGCCCAGGCCCAGGCCCCTGGGAGGCTCGGCCTGGCCCAAGGATTGGGGGAGGGCTTTGAGGGTATGCAGGAGACTCCTGTGGCTTCAGAGGCCGGTCACCACCTGGGCCACAAAGAAGACCTTGTAGGTCTCCTTCACATCGCCCTTGAGCTGCAGCAGGGCTGACACCGTGAGAGGGTGGTCCGGCTGGAATGGGAGGCGGGGGGCACTCAGCCACCGGGCACGGCACCCGGCAGCGCTGCTGTCTAGCTGCTGCATTGCCCAGCTCACCCTGTGGCCTCGCCCTCCGGCACCTACATCAAAGTCATCCGGCGGCATCCAGGAGATGCTGATGGTCTTGGTCTGGCCGCGCTCCACGAAGCCCTTGGAGGGCTCGACCGTGAACCCGTGGTGCTGCAAGTTCGCCACGTTGTCCAGGCTGAACTCGACCGTCTGTGGGCGTGGCACCTGCTGGTGGGAGGGCTGTGCTGGAGACAGTGGGGCCAGGGCTGGCCCCCGGCCCCTCCCCACACCTAGCGGGGCAAGGCTAGGCAGGGCTGGGGCTGCCCAGGCAGGGCCAGTGCTGTGGTCACCTTCTTTGTGGACAGCTGGGTAGTCCGGATACAGCCCACCTGCAGCTCACGAGTGGCAGGTGGGGCCGGTGTGTCAGTGTCTAGCTGAAGGTAGTCCAGGGTCACCAGGATGGGCTTCAGCTCCTCCATTTCTGGGGAGGGAAGTACTGGCTGGGGTGGGGGGGGGGTGGGGAGGGAGGTTGGGAGGGTGCAGCTACTGGGCATGAGGGACTTGAGGGGAGCTGGCCAGTCTCCTCATTAGTGTGCCCCACCCCCAGGATGATGGAAGAGGAATGTCCCCCTCACATACCCCCCCTCTGCTCACCCTCTCTGCGCTCGGAGTCGCTGGAGGGGATCACTGTCAGGGACTCCACGGGCACGTCCAGGGGGTCTCCGCCCTCCACAAACATCATGTGCTCGCGGGCGGCGCCCTTCAGGAGGATCTGCTGGGAGAGTTTCTGCGACAAGGAGCAGAGCAGCCTCGCCCGGCCACCCTGCACTGGGACTCCGGGAGCAGCAGGGCTGGGGGATGGCCCGTGGGACGGGGGACGCGGGACGCAGGTCTCGACAACCCTCCACCCGGCGAGGAGCCTCACGGTGCGGGCCTCCCCAGGGGGGCAGGGCGGGGAGGTGGGGGGACGGGCGAGGCCGCACCTTCTTGAAGAGCACCACCTGCAGCCGGTCGGAGAAGTACAGGCTCTCGTGGTCCGGGCTGAACGTCACGGTGAAGTCCTGCGTGGCGCCAGGGTCCATGACGCCCTCCACCGGGACCACGCTGAACACGCTCTGGCCGTTGTGGTTCTGCGTGCCTGCGGGAGGGGCGAGGCGGTCCCTGCGCCCTCTCCCGCCGCCCGCTCCTCCCCGGCCCAGCGCCCCGCCCCCATGCCCCGCCCCCTCCGGCCCTCCGCCCGCTGCTGCTGGCTGTTCTCCCCCGGCCCACAGCGCCCCGCCCCCCAAGCCCCCTCGACTTCCCGTCGGGCCCCACGCCCAGCTCCTCTGGCCCTTCCTGCATCGTCCTCCTCCCAGCCTCCCGTACCCCGCGGTCCTGAGACCCCTCCCTCTGCTGCAGTCGCCCCCCACCCCGCGGCTCACCCACGACTTCCGTCCTCTGGGCGGGCGAGGTGAGGAACTGTGGCAGCTGCTGCTGGTCCTTGCTCCGGGTGCGGGAGAGGCTGTCCAGCCGCATGGAGAACTTGATGGGCAGCGAGGAGTTGTTCTGCAGCTGCGGGCACCCAGCGAGCGTCAGCCCCTTGCGTCAGCCCCCTGCCCGCCGCGGCTCGCCGGCCGTCTCCAGCGGTCCCGACGCCAGTGTCCGGGCTGCCCACGCCCCCTTCCAGGCTGGCGCACCCAGCCCGAGCTGCCCAGCCTCCAAAGGCAGCTCGTTGGGGCCTCAGTCTTCCAGAACAACCCCTAAAGCCACGCGGCCTTCGGCCGAACCAGCAACATCCTCCCTGGCTTTCTTCCCTGCCCTTCGCTGGCTGCTCCTGAGAGCCCCGCTCCTCCATAAAACACCTCCCAGCAGCCCTGGTCTGCATCCAGGCCCCAACCTCAGCCAAGCTAGGCGGCAGGTGTCCTGTGGAAGGCTGGATCCCAGGCGCCTGTGCCCCCCAGACGCGAGGGGGCGCTGGGAGCCAGGCCCGCCTTCCTGCATGGGAGTGGCAGTCCACAGGGCAGTGTGACCTCGCCCAGAGTCTGCAAACTCCTGCAAACTACGCCCTCCACAAATGGTGCCTGTGGGGAGCTTCTCCCCGGCCCGATGGGAGGGCCATGCAAAGGCCCTGAGGCAGGAGGACCAGGGCCCCTGGGAGGCCTGAGGTGGAGGGAGGGGCCTCCTCAGCCTTCCCTCTGTTGCAGAGGGCAGCAGAGGTGGCAGCTGCTGGGAGGGCTCCCCGACCCCTCCCAGAGCAGAAACCCTTCCCAGCAGGCTGGGCAGGCTCCTGGGCCCTGTGGCATGCTTCACCTTGAAACTGGAAGAGACAGATTCTCTGGCAATCACGTAACCCATGTTGAGGACGTCCCCTTCAATGGAGCACGTGATCATGGAAGCCACCCCAACGCCTAGGAGGGTCAGGGAGAGTGTGCCTCTCTTGGTGATGATGTCCAGTGTTTCCTGGGCCTGTGGAGACCGTGTCTCAGCCTGGAGCACACATCTGTCAGAGGCACGCGCGCGAGCTGTGTCTTGGCAGCGGCCGGGTCCCAGAAAGCTGGAGCTGAGACTGCGCCCGGGCCCAGCCGGGTCTGCGTCGGGCCTGAGTGCCTGCACCGAGGAGCGTGGGGTCCCAGGGTCCCAGGCGCAGTGTGGCACAGGGTGGGCTTGTCACTCACCAGCATGCTCTCCCGCGGAGAGAAAGATATCGTCAGGACCTGCGTCTCTCCCGCAGGCAGCCTGCTGATGGGGTTCAGCAGGACAAAGGGGCCATTGGGGTTCAGCACGGAGAAGTCCACCTGAAGGCTCATTGTCAAGGAGACGTGGCAAGGGTGGGGCTGTGGCCCCTGGCCAGCCCCCAGTCCCACCCCTGCAGGCCACCCAGGCTGCCTGCAGACGAGGATACGGCCAGGTCCTCGGCGGAGACGTTCTGGACGGAGACCTTCTTTATGCCGCAGTGTCCTGGACGGGTCGGGGGTGTCAGTCCCTGCCCCAGGCTGGTTGGGACGTGGGGGCTGGGGTCCCCGTGGGTGGGGGGCTGGGCCCAAGCAGGGCTCACCTACAGCGACGTCCCCGAAGTCAGAGATGGTCTTGCCTTTGTTAGACGTCACTATGATGGATGGTGCCACCGCTGGACACCACAGCTCCAGGTACAGGGTGTTGTGGGGACTGAGGGTAGGCAGGGCGTGCTGATGGCACTCGGTCTCTGCCCCCTAGGCCTGGTCCCCGCCCACCCAGCCACTGCGCCCCTGCCCCTGGGCCCCAGGAGGGTTGGTAGCAGGAGAGGGACAGTGACTTTCTGGCTGCCCGTGACCCACCCTAGGCAGAGCGCCGCACCTGAAGCTTAGGGGCTCTGCCCCCTTCCTGTCTTGGATGTCGCCACTGGCAATGACACAGGGGACCACAAACTTGTTGAACTTCCCTGGGAAGGTTCTGGCCAGGGCGGCCTGGGCAACCTGGTACTCCTCGGAGCTGGAATGAGTCGGGCAGAGTGCTCTCACGCCTGTGCCCCCACCGTGTACCCCAGCAGCCTGGGAGGCCCCACCCCACCCTCCATAGACCCCTCTGCAAGGCCACACCTCCTCTCCCCGGCCCTGGGTCAGAGGGATGAGGGGCGGGGCATGCTGGGCCCCAGCTGTGGCTGTCCGTTTTGTCTGCACAGCTGGCTTTCCCACCCGCTTCCCTGATTCCTGTGGGGGCCTGCCCCACATCCCAGGGCCTCATTTGCACCCAAGTGGGCTGGGGCTGCGGGGCTGGGGATGTGGGAGTCAAGGCAGCGGCGTCTCCCCAGCCCCGGAGTGAGGCTGCTCAGGGGACACGGGCCCCAGGGGAATGGGCTGGGCTCATGGCCAGGTGCGGAGGGCCCCACCGGCAGCCCCTGGATCCAGCTGTATCTGAGGCCGGCCCAGGCCTGGACTTCCAGCCACTGGCTCGAAGCAGCTCTGTGCTGCGCTCTGTGCCCGCGGCCTCCGTGGGGACAGGGCGGGCCCCCATCACAGGGCCTGGAGGGAAGGGGCGGGGCACCCTGCTCTCGGGCGCACCTGGACGTGAGGTCCTGCTCCTGCAGCTCCTGGCCGTCGGAGGTGGAGGTCTGGGACATTCTGTCTCGGTTCTGCAGCCGCAAAGTGGACAGGGACTGTTTCCTCAGGTCCTTCCTCTGGGTGGCTGTGTCCCTGCGGGCCTGCGTGGCGGAGGCTGGCTGTGCAGCTGCCCCAGGGCCTTGCTTGGCCGGGTAGGCAGGCGCCATGCTGCCCAGCGCAGGAACCCCCGGGGCATGGGTTTGCGGGGCAGCAACGAAGACGAGTGTCCAGGGAGACCCAGGGCCCAGTGCAGAGTCCCCGTGGGGCTGAGCCCCAACTGCAGTGTCTGCCTTCATCAACAGGGAAACTGAGGCACGAAGAGGCCAAAGAGCAGAGCGGGCCAGGACAGGGGGAGGGGCGTGCGTCTTCCTCCGGCGCATGCTCCAGGAGGGCACTCAAGACGAAACCCCGGGGGGCGGAGAAGCGCGTGGGGTCCCGGTGCGGTCTGGAAGGACGCCCTCCCGGCAGAAGCCCACCGGCTCCGGGCTGCGGGGCAGCCTGACCCTCCGGGGTCCCCCCTGGGCCGGACGCGGCCCCTGCGGGCCAATGGCTGCTCCGCCTCCAGGTTGGAGGCTAAGAAGCGCGGGCTGCTTTGCCGGCGGATCTGCCCTCCCTCCTCATTTCGCTCAGGAGGTAGAAGTTCTGCCTGCGAGCCAGGGAGAGGGGCCAGCCCCACTCCCGAGACCCCCCTGGGGCCTTGCCAAGAAAAAGTTTAACCTCTCAAAACCAGCTCCTGGCAGGCTGCCTGGGCCTGTGGCCCTCAGGGGCTGACAGTGTTTGTCCCCCCACTACCGCGGGCCCCCTCGCAGCGCCCCCCACCAACCGATTTGCTCTCTGAGCCTTTCGTCAGGGCCTGGAAGACTTGCTGGTAGATCAGCTCGCTGGGCAGCACAGGATGGAAGGCCACCTGGACCAGGCACCTCTGTGGGGACAGGGCCGGAGGGCAGAGCTGGCCCTACTGGTGCCTGCGCACGGCTCCTGGGACCGCAGGGGTCGTGCCGACACTCCTGGTGCGAGCCCCCATCTTTCTTAGGGATTTCAGTTTGGCATGCCCCTTCCAGGAAGGCCTCCCTGACCACTCCCTCTGCCCCAGAAGCTGGGGTGGGCTGTGGCGCGTGATTACTAAGCCTACTCTCCCCAGCGGGGTGGAGGGTCTGGGGATGGAGGCCCTGGCTGGACCAGGACCCCACCCACTGCCCAGGAGACACCGGTGAGAAAGAAAACTTCACACATTTTCAGATGCTGAAATTTGGGGGCGAGTGCCTGCACCCTAACCTGTCCCCAGGGCCAGCTCAGCAGTTCCCGAAGGACCTTTACGTTGCAGCCTGTCCCATGGGGAGGCCCAGAGCCCACAGAGGGCTGCCCACCGGGCTCTCCCAGTGCCCAGTACAGCAAAGGTGCTCGGATCACAACAGGTGGACTGGGTGGTTGTCGGGGGGGGGGGGTGAGGGAGGGGATGAAGGAGGGGGAGGAGGGGGAACACAGAAGTCCTTCGGAGACAATCACTTAAGCAGCGTTTGCTACATTTAGTGAAGTGTGTTTTAAGTAACACACTTCTTGAAACCCCATGGGGTCTGGGCACCCCCAGCACCTCCAAGTGCCCCTCTCGCTTAGTTCTCTCAACAGGCCTCACAATGGCTGTCACCCCCAATTTCTGAAGGTGAAGAATTACGCTCAGAGAGGCCCCGACGGCCTGGGGGGCCGGCCGAGAGGGTGGTCTCCAGGCCTGGGCTCCTTCTGCTTTATTAGGAAGAGCAGAGGCGGGGGAAACTGGGACCAATCCAGTGGACAGACTCCCTGCGCTCCTGGTGACCGGGCCTCTGTGCCCGCCTGCCGTGAGGTCCACGGGCTGCAAGCCCTCCCGCCAGCCGAACCGTCCCAGCCCGGCCCGGTGCCTGCGTTGCCGCTGCCTCCGCGGCTGGCCTCTTCCCCAGGCCATGCTCACTGGCCACAGAGGCCCCCTCGCCTGCCTGGGTGTCCTGAGGGACACAGTTGACCCCCACATCTGCTATAGTGAAGGAAGGGCAGAGCCAGGCTGTGGCGCCCCGCCCCAGCCCACCCATGGGGCCCAGACCCACCTTTCCCGGTAACACCGTCCCCACCAAGGGCGAGATGGTGATGGGCGAGTCCGGGGGCAGCAGGAACTCGAAAGAGGTGGGCCCCACGGGGCAGGTGTCCTCTGAGCCGATGCGGGGCACAGCGTGGGTCAGCGAGTTCATGCTCAGGTGAGAGTTGATGACGTACAGGGTGGCCACGGACATGTCATACAAGGAGGTGGCCGCAAACTTGATCTGGTAATGGGACAGCTCCAGGGGCGGGTGGACGCCCACGGCCCGGCACGTCAGCTTGAAGCACCTGGAAGCGACCAGCACGGGCAGGTTCGGCCTGGGGCACCTGGCTGCAGCCCGGCAAGGTGGCCTCTGAGGGGGACGGGCAGCCCCCCACCCCCCGGCGGAGCGCCTCGTGCCCACGGCGATGACGACGGCAGCTGTCACAGGTTTTGCTCACTACTCCGTTAATGAATTTTAATGACTTTTGAAACTACTGTGTCTCTCTGTGCACACCGTAAGTGGATAGTTAAAATTTTAATCACAAGGTCAAGCGGTTGCTAAGGAGGTAATTTCTGGCTTATCTGCTTAATGTTTACTGACATTTAAAATAATAAAACTGATAAATTGCTCTTTATAAGCACAGGAACCCATACGCCGTAGCAAGTTCATTCCTGCTGTCACCGGCAGAACGAACAGACGCCTGGTGCTTCAAGCCCTGAAAATTTACAGCCCACGTTTCCTTCGAACTCTATTTCCAGTGCACTCTTCCCATCCAACTATGTCCTCGTTGCACATATTTTAACATCTCGAAGGATGATGCCGATTGCCCTATCACACTGGCCTATGACGAAAACGTGTTCACGCATCGAAATATTCCGGTGCGTATTTTCACGTCCTGGGACCACAGGCTCCAACTGTTAAAAAAGTTCCTTCTGGGTCGAGCTGTCGTGGAAGTTACTGTTAGGACTCGGTAAACTGAAAAGCAGAGTTGACACCTAACAGTCACGACACGTAAACGGTCGTCATTTTCGGGAAGGCGCCTGGAGCCGTTGCTCCTCAGCTGGCGCAGGCCCCTGAGAGACGTGACTTTGGCTGCGCGGCCAGGGGCTTCGTTCCAGGGGACGCAGGAATGGGGGCGACGGAGCTCTGCTCCTCAGTGTCACTCAAGCCTGGCAAGCCCTTTCCTGTCTACGCCCCACACCCACGTGGCAGCATGTCTTCTGGCGCCACTGCGGACACCCCGCCTCTGGCAGCTCACGCTGGTCCTCCGTCAACCGAAGCCCCATCCCCGGCGGGTGGCTGCTGCCCGGGCCCAGCTGAGACTCGCCCGCGCTGCTGTCGCGGTGACTGGAGACTGGGCTGGGCCGAGCGCCCCCGGCCACCTCGGCACACGTGGCGACGCCGTGTCTGCTGATAACATGCTTTCGACTCAGCACGTGCTTTAAAATGTTCCTTTCCCCCACGAACCACTGGCTGAAGACTTCTCCCTCGTGTCGCTTCAGAGGCGAAGCGCCTGACCTCGCGTCTCGTCAGCGTCAGCACACCTCCTGTGCAGGCAGGCGGCTCACGGCTGAGGGCCGCGGGCTCCGGGGAGTGTGGCCACTGGCCGTCCTCGCCTCCCAGGGCCCGGCTCTGACCTTTCCGCGTCCCCAGCGTCACCGCCCCTCACCTGCTGATGGCTTCCAGGCCTTTCTTCTCCTGTTCTTTGGGAAATTTGTGTAAGATCCGCATTACGTTTTTCTTTAAATGTCTGGAAGACCTCATCGGTGAAGCCATCTTCATGTTTCGCTGTGGGGATTTTCGTTTTTTAAGGGTTTCGAATGGAATATTTTATTAACGTGGTAGTCATTGTTGTGGGAAGCTTTTAAACTTTGGACCTGATTTCCTTAAAAGCTATCAGACTCTTCAGATTTCGTTTTTCTCGTGTCAGCCTTGGTAAGTTGTGTTTTTCGAGGAATTTGTCCGTTCCATCCAAATCGTCACATTTACTGGGGTAAAGTTGCTCACGTCATTCCCTGATGAGCCTCTCGCTGTTCGCAGGACCTGCACGGATGCCTCTCGTTCCCGACGCTGATGATTGTGATGTGTCTCTTTTGATCTTGATCGGTTTTGCTAGGAGTGATGAATTTACTACTTTTTACAGAAAGGACTTTTAGCTTTGTCGTTTTTCTCTGCTGAATATTCGATTTCCGCTTTGCTGATTTCCACTCGTTAGTCCGTCTTCTATTTGCTTTGGGTTTGACTTGCTATGCTCTTATCCTAATTCTTGAAAAAGAAGTCTAGATTATATTGCTGTCCAAACTTCTTCCTATGAATCCGAAGCAGAGATTCTTTGCTGAGCACTGATTCTGATGATTCACAAGTCCTCAAATATAACACATTCAAATCGAACCCTTAGATGTGCCAACATGGGTCAATTATAAAAATTATAAAGTTGGGGGCAACATGTAAAAGCAAAATGTAGGTCAATACGCGGAGCGTGATTCCACGAATGTGGGGTGGCCCTGGGTTTTAGCGCAGAAGCCCCACATCCTGGAAACCCCTCAGTGGGGCGCCCAGGCTGGCCCATCACCTGTGGGGGGCACAGCAGGCGGAGCCCAGCGAATCGGAGACCTTGTTTTCCAGCACTTCCCACACATGCCCTGAAGAGGGCGCTCGAGAGCCAGCGAGGAGACAAGGCTGCAAACCTGGGCCTCCTTCCAAAAGTTCAGAAGAAACTGCGCATAACGATGAGACGCAGAAAGAGACCGAAATCGAACAAATCACAAGTTATTAGACAAAAGAGACTAAGGAGCAGAATAAAAGGCATGAGAGAGGGGCCGCGGCGGGGCGGGGGCCGCGGCGGGGCGGGGGCTGCCGTGCGGGAATTCACGGTGCCCCGGGGAGACTCGAGGCCAGCGGTGGGACCGTGAGGACTCAGAAGTGAGGTGCCAGAGCTCAGGAGAGAGTTATCGACCAGGGTGATCTAGAAGTGAAGGCTCAGCTGGCCGGGACTCAGGCATGAGCGAGCGCAGCACAGGACCCCTTCAGGGGAAGAGAAGGCGCGAGGTGAACCACTCAAAAAATCAGGAGGCGGTGGAGAGGACCAAGGAGGAGGTGGCACGTGGGACGACGCGGAGGAGACCCATCGCGCCCGTAGCAGGAAAAGCGAAGCAAACAGCAGGGGCTGAAATTCAGGGAAATGCTCCCCAAATGGAAAAGGCTCGAAAAACACCGTGCATCTGGGAAAATTAATCCACAACCACCAACACCAGAATGTGTTCTGATAAAGTTACTGGATTTCAAGTAAGAAGAAACAGACCCCTGAGGTGCCCAGGCACCAAGAAGCTCAGGTTGGCATCCGACTCGGACGGACGTGTCCTATTCCCCAAGACGGCGGGTCGTTGATAGGTCAGCATCGAAGGTACTCAGGTAAAGAAAAGGTTTGTTTTCAGCTGAACAGACTTTCAGTTCTAGCGGCTGCAGACGCACCGTCAGCAGCACGTGGGCAGCCGGGGGCACGGCAGCACCCCCAGAGAAGAGCCTTTCCAGCGATGGCACCCGGGACACTGGAAGAGGAGTCAACGCGCCCCGCGCCCCACGCCGCGCCCCACGCCGCGCCCCACGCCACACCCCGCGCTTCCTGCAAAACCGACCAGGAGGAATCGCTGACCCACGTGTACAATGTCAACACACGACACTTTCAGAAGAAAATCTGTGTGAGCCACAGGAAGGCAGGGGCCACAGGTGGAGCAGGTCTGGGAGCTGGCGGGGAGGGGACAGGGCGTCCAGCTTTGGGTACACCAGATCGCAGACGGCTCTCGGCCATCCAGGAGAGCTGATAGGCAGCCATGCTCGGGGTGCTGGGCAGGGGACCGGCGGCTCCCAGCTGTGAAGTGTGTGTGGTTGGGATGTGTCTGGACTGCAGGCCCCGCCCGGCCACCCGCACTCTGTGATTCCTGCGGCCTTGCAGCTTGATTTCTGGTAACCCTGGGCTGTCCCGGGCACGGGGTCCCCTTGACGTATAAGCAGGGAAGAACCCCTCTTCTCCGTAGGCAGAGATGTGAACGAGGGGACACCAAGGCGGCATCATCATAGCAGACTGGCGGGCCGTGCCAGCCGAGCGGAGGGGCGGGCAGCCGGGCGTGGGCGCGGCAGCGGGCAGGGTCTGGTCTCTTCCGTTTCCTCCGGGGGTCCTAACTGCACTTCGCTCCCTAAAGTCTCACCACCCACAAGCTCATTCCCGCTCCTCCACGAGCACGTCAACCCCAGCTGCCTCCGGGCCCGGCTGGCGGAGGGCTTGGTCTGCGGGACGAGGGGCCCACCGGGCCCACCCAGGGTCAAACGGCAACTCAGGGTGGAGATGGGTGAGGACAGGGCAAGAGAGAGAGAGCAGAGGGTCGGACGGGAGCAGGACTCGATGGGGGGGCGGCCCGACGCCCGGCCAGACGCCTGGCCCGACACCCGCACGGGGACACTCCAGGACACTCCCAGGGCACAACAGAGCCGGCCCTGGGCCCAGACCATCACTTCAGCGTCTGCTTCACATCCGCCTGTCCACCACCTTCTCAGCCCCATCCCCGTCCCTCAGGCTCAGGGAGGCCCCGCGATGGTCTGTCACACGGCACATTCAAGCAGCAGGGCTCACGGCCAGGTCCTCCTCAGTGCAGAGGGCGCCCTGCACACCACACACATGTTCACACACATGCCAACGTGCACACGCTCATAGGTACACACGTGCACATGGCACACATCCCTGTGCGTGCTCACACATTCACACACGTTTGCAATGCACACCAGCACACGTGCATGTCCACATGTAACACTCGTGTGCGCACACACTACTCACATGCTCACACCCACGTGTACTCACACATATGCTCACACATGCACACCCACACTTACGTGCACACACACAGGGTCAAGCTGGCCCAGCGTTCAAGGCCGTGGACCCCAGGTGTCTGTACTTGGGTCTGAGGTTCCTGTGGCCAGCAGCGGTGCCCTGGCCAGTGGCTGGAAGGTGTGGGAGGGACGGCCCCTCCCTAGTGTCTGCGGGTGGGGGGGGGCCCTTCACGCTCCTCCCCTCGACACACCCCTCCTGCCAGGCTCACCGGTTGATGACTGACTTGCAGATGAGCTCAAAGCGGTACTCCTTGACCTTGGCCTTTGGGGGCTGAAAGATCACATCAAGTTCCAGAGTTTCCAAAGGCAGGATGGTCCCAAACCCGTCGTTGGGTTGGATGTCCACAAACTGCGAAGGAGAACCGTGGGTGCCAAGGTGACAGCTGGGGAGGGCCAAGGGGCACTGCGTGGACACAGGCGTGGCAGGGTGTGGCGGAGCGTGTGAGTGCAAGGGGTGTTGGTCTGCATGTATGCAATGTGTATGCACAAAGGTGTGCATGTTAGTGTGGTCATGCGTGAGCCCATGTCTGCGAGTGTGAGTGTGTGAGCATGGTTCTCTGTGTCTGTGAGCATGTGTGCGTCTGCATGCATGTGAGCATGCATGTATGTGATTGTGTCTGTGTTTGGGAGTGCGTGAGTGCTCCTGCATGTATGTGAGCATGTGTGTGCACCTGCATACATGTGATTGTGGGTACATATGTGTCTGTATGTGAGACTCTGTCTGCATGTGTGTCTGCATGCAAGCGTGTACACGTTTGAGTGCATGCATGTGAATGTTTAAGTATACGAGTCTATGCATGCACGTGAACACACACGTGGTGTACCTACATGTACGTGAGCATGTGTGTGAGTGCGAGTGTGTGCCTGCATGCAAGTGCATATGTGCACGAGTGTGTTTGTGTCTGTGTGTTGCACGCATGTGACAGGATGGTGGGGTCTGTGTGGGACAGCCCGGGGAGGGGTGCGCGGCAGCCAGGCTGGGACCTCGTCTCAGCTGCCCCGAAGGGCCAGCAGGCAGGGGAACTGGCAGGAAGGGACGGAGAGGGGTCTGGGGTTCCGCGGCACAGCGGGCCAGGGAGACGGGAACAGAGGCGAAGGGACAGCGAGGGGCAGGGTGAGGTGGCGAGAGGGGACCGTGGGGGTGAGGAGAGGGGCAAGCAGAGAGAGAGCGGAGGCCGGGTCCTGGAAGTGGGCGTGGAGTCCGGGGAGGGGTGAGGCCTCCTGGGCTCGGGCGGCAGACGCCTGGCCGGTCTCCAGAGCGTCCCAACCCAGCGCCATGTCCCCACATGCGAGGCACCTTGGGGAGCCCGACGAAGCCGAACTCCTGGGGCAGGAGGGAGTGGTTGCAGAGGCTCACGGGGGCCCTGACGGCCTCGTAGATGGTGCAGTAGCCGAAGTCCACCTCCGACGGGATGAGCTCCAGGTCCGAGGTGGTGACTACGGCGTGGACCGTGAACTCCACCGGTTTGATCTGAAGTGCAGAGGGCCGGCACACTCCTGGTCACAGGCGGCGTCCCCACAGACACGCCCCGCGGTGAGAACAGCAGAGCATTGCCGTGGCCCGTGGGTGCGGCCTTTCACGGACACGCATCTCCCTTAGAAAACCCACTGTCCCGCTGTCCCCGGACCGGGGGGGACGTGAAAGCAGCCGGCACAGAGAGGTGCCGAAGCAGAGGCATGGGGTGCACACGTGCCCGGGCGTCGAGGGCGTGCGCACGTGAGCACCGCGGTCTGAGAGTGCGAAGGGAACCGGGGCGGGAGTGCTGTGGGGGTGCGTGTCTGTGAGCGCGTGGCACGTGGCGCCCGGCCTGGCCAGCTCTCAGAGCGGCTGAACCAGCCACACAAGCCTCCCCTCCTGCCTGCTGTCCAGGAGACAAGTCTGCTGGTCAGGAGACCGGAAACCCGCCAGGGGCCCCGCTGGGGGGCAGAGCCCAGCTCCCCGAGTGCCCGCACCCTGAGAAGTGCCCCGCACACACCTGGTCGGTCACCCGGATTGTCATCGGGGCCTCCAGAACCCTGCTCTCCTTGTCAAAGTACTTCTCTGCGTCTTTTGGGAGGGAGTGTCTGGAAGAGACGCGTGCATGCAAACGCTTTGTTCACGTTTTGCAAAACGAGTGACGCCGGCCTGAGCGAGAGCATCAAAATACGCAAAGTCCACGGAGCGCAAGAGCCTGCGGTGCGCCTGGCGCAGCCGGTGCTCACCCAGGGCGCCCCGTGCCGCCCAAGCCGCCCCCCCCCACGCCGCCCCCCACCCCTCACCGCGGCAGGAACTTGAGCTGCACTGAGAAGGACGACAGGGCCTGGATGTAGCCCGTCTCCGGCAGCAGCTCCATGTGGCCCCTGAGCTCTTTGCACACCTCGAACTTCAGGCGCAGGGCCACTTTCGACCTGCAGCACAAAGGGTGTGAAGGGCCACGAGATGCGACACCGAGCAGTGTCATCCTCACCACCCAGCCGTCCAGGGCGCTTGGTGCACACCAGGGCGAGCCAGGCTGCGCCCCGACGGCAAGGGCAGGAGTCCCCCAGGCGGCTTCTTAGGGGCCGGCTTCCTGCACTGAAATCTAATGGCGATTCTTATAGACAGACACATGACTGGGGTGCGGCCCTGGTTCTCAGAAACCTGAGCGTTTCCTGGGAGGAGGCCTGGAGCCACCCTGGGTGCAGGGGACTGGGGGTGCGACCCGTGCCTGCCTGGGCTTCTGCCCTCCTCCCGCTGGGGCAGGCTGGGCGCCACACTGGCCTGCAGCACAAGCTCTGCAGGACAGCCAGGCCTGGTCAGTGACTGAGCTCCCCTAAGTTCCGTCCCTTCTGCCAAACCAGAACCAGCCGGAGGGGCCAAGGCTGCCCGTGACCAAGCACGTGGGATGCTGTCTCTGTCAGTGCCTCTCCGGCTCCCAGGCGCACGCCCCATGAGGACTCTCCCGGAGCCCCTTCTCCCCGGTTAGGTTGTCCCTTTCCGGGTCAGCATTCGCCCAGTTGGTGGAGTGACTGCTACGCTACAGGATGAGAGGCAGTGGGCTGCCCGAGTGTGGCCAGGGAGCCGATTCCCGTCCCCCTGGGAACCATGGGCCGTGGTCCAGAGCTTCCCAGAACCTTCCGGCTCCCCCTCGGCACACCTTAGATGGTTCTTGCCTGACCCAGGGCTGCTGGGGCCTTTGTCCAGCCTGGCCCTGAGTCGACAGCAATTCAGAAACAGGAGTGGTGGACGCAGTGCCACGCTCACCGTGTGTGGACGAGGATGGAGTCCTGGTACATCCGGTCGTACATGCAGATCTTCAGGTCCACGATGGGCCTCGGCACCCAGACCGGCACGTCGACGGCAACGCCGACAGCTCTGAAATACAGCTGAATTCGAACGCGCAGATTCAGCGACGCGCGTCTCCGCCGGCAGCGCGGTGTTCGGGCGCGTTTCGTAACTCACGGGTAGCGCAGGGTTAATCGTCAGCCCAGCCACGCTCTGGAGTCTGGCTTTCCACAGTGTCGTTTAAAACACCTTTTTTTTTTTTTTAAATGAAATTTTCAAAGAAATTAAGATACGACGGTGTGACGATTGTCACGTGTCTATCAAACAGCTTCATAATCATCATTTTTTGCTGTTTAAGAAAATCCTTCCACTACAGAACAACGCACCACACAGAGAGATGGACACGCCACGCGGCCTTCACTGCTAACACAAAACAGCCGCTCAGAAGCCTCGACGGGACCAGGGAAGGCGACCACTCCTTATGGGCCAACAGCCCATGGGACTGGGTGGGGGACACAGATGGGGGGACTGCTCCCCTTTCTACGGCCTGCAGGACTTGGGACGCTGGGGACACACCAGCCACCAGATCCTAGGCCACAGGGTTGCCAAAACATGGAATCCATTTGCGGGGCCAGAGACAGGAAGACGGGGCGGAATAAACAAACACGCTAGCAAAGTGGGGTGCCAGAGAGAGAAAACACGCTAGCAAAGCGGGGTGCCAGAGAGAGAGCTGGGAGTGCCGTCACGGGAAACGGCGGGCTGCCGCCTGGGGATGTCTTGGGGCTCCTCACCGCACTGCCCGCCACGATGAGAAAGCACCGGGTCAGCGGCCAGGTGAGCAGGTGACGAGTTGACACGTGACATGCCGGGCTGAAGAAAGACCTGAGACTTGGAGGACACACAGGGGAAGCTGCAGAGGGTCCGCGAGCAGACGGGTGAGGTCTGCGGCGGAAGGCCCCCCTGCCGGAGTCCAGCGGACTGAGAAGGGAAGGCGGGTCTGGGGCGTCACGGGGACACGAGAGAGGGCCAGCCTGCACAGGGGCCGTTCTCGCTGAGAAACCGTGGGCCGCGTCCCCGAGGCTGGTGGGGAGGTGTCTATAGGTGGGCAGAACGCAGACCCTGTCACCAGGGGTCCATCTAGAGAACACAGGTGGGCGGGCCCAGGAATCTGGACTCCGAGGCAGGAGGCGGACGGCTGGCACCTGCTCCCTGCTGGGGCCAGAAGAAGGGAGGGGAGCGGCCGGGGCCCTTACTGCTCTGGTCCTCCCGGCAGGGCCTCTACAGGCTGGCACTTCCCTTGACCCAAGGTCCTCACCCGCCAGGCTATCCACTCTAAGCACTCTGGTCACCAAGTCCTGGTTCTTGCTCCTTCCTGTCACCACTGCAGAGGCCCTGTGGGCAGTGGGGCATCTTCCAGGATAGCCCGGAGCAGTGTGAGTGTGGTGGCATGCTGTGGGTGCCGCATCACTCCTCATGGGACACACGCAGAGCACAGGCTCCCAGTGGGGAGGAGGGGGAGGCGAGGTGCTGAGCACAAATGCACGACGTGGTCACACCGGACAGGGACGGCCCCCTGCCTAGGGCCGTGGTGCCGGGTATGATGTCCCCAGGCGGTGGAGGCACAGTCGGAGGAGAGTCCAGTGGTGCCCAGGACAGCTGAGCGAAACCCAGGCAGTAAGGGCCAAGAAAGCGGGTAAACAAAAGAGACTGCACGTTGCATTTTATCTCGATCATACGGAAGTGCCGGGGAGGCTCGCTGGGGGCCGGGCCGGCGTGGAGGGTTTTCGTCCTTCCACACGAGAAAGACAGTGACGTGGGACTTGGGGCTGGGAAAGCGGGGGCTGTTCGTGGAATGAATGGAGTTTGCAAACGAAAGGGTACGATGGAGTCAACAGCAAGTCGACCGGACCGACGATGTCACGGAATAAATGACAAACATAAATCAAGACAGAAAGAGTAACACCAAGTACACCAGCTGCTACGTTGTGTGAACACAGTGGATTCTCCCCCTGAAGGCGGGGGACGTTAGATCAGGCTGACAGGCAAAACCTGGCTCCTTAAAAGACGCAAAATTAAAAAAAAAAAAAAAGGATGACCGTGGGGGCCGGAGCGGGCAGGGCTGGAGCGGGCAGGGCCCTCATCCTCAGATCGGCTGGAATTTCAAGGCCTCGCAGGATAAGGAGGGATGTTTGGTTCTGGCGAAAGGCACGATTCACAACAACGAAACCACCATAAACCCTCATGCGCCGAACAGTAAAGCAGCTGCATAAAAGCCCACGCGGCAGCCGCGGAAGGAGGACCCGTCAGAAGCGTAACCACGAGGAGAAGCTGCCGAGCGGCAGGGACAGGGAGGGACGGGCGACGTCCACGGCCCCGTCTTCGTTCGCACACACCGCATTTATGGATTCGGCCTTGCCTTTGGTCACCAATCCAGAGATCGCGAGCGAGGTCTGTGAGTGCATGCACATGCGTGTGCGCACGTGTGCACACGGGTGTGCGTGCATGTGTATGTGCACATGCGCGTGAGTGTTATGAGTGTGAGCGTGTACGTGTGTGTCCTTGTGCAGTGTGTGAGCGTGGACGTGTGCACGTGTTGGGGGCCGACCATCTGTGCCATCAACTAGCAGCACAAGTGTGGGGGGCTCGGGCAGCGGCCCCGTGGCCGTGTGAGGAGGGAGTGCGAGGGGCGGGCCCTGTGCCCAGGACGGGTCCGCCCTGCAGTGACCGTGTGTGCGGAGCGTCTGCGGGACACTTACTGTCGGGCACTCCTGATTGTTGAACGTGACCTTGAACCGGGTCTGGACGGCTCCTGGGATGACCGGGGAGAAGATGACGGGCACTTTGACGGCACTGAAAGGGCCGATGTCACCCTCCGTGATCTGCGTGGGGGACGGATGCCGCTGCCCGTCAGGCTCCATTCTGTGAAGACGCCTCCCACCGCCCTCCCTGCAGCCGCCTCGCTGTGAGGTGAGTGTGGCGAGACACACGTGCTCGGGACGTCCCCTCGGCCACGCAGACACCGGTCCCAAGACTGGCCCTGCACTGCGAGGACTTCCTGCCCAGGCCCCAGCCAAGGGCGGAGCAAAGGGTGGCCCGAAGGCCTCCCCAACACTGCCACTGCCATGTGCACGGCTGGCCTTGGCGACACCCTGCCCTTGCACGCGTGTGTGCGCACATGATGCCCTGCACCCAGGAAACAGCCACTGCTGCTCCGGTCCTGCCAGACTCCGGCTTGGGACGGGGGTGGCCGGACGCAGGCTGAGACGGCAAGTTGCCCAGAGGCTTCGCTTCCAGTGGCCAGTAAGGCTAGTCTGGCTCCAGTCAAAGCAAGGGGGGTCAATGGGCCAGCAGGGTGTGGCTGTGGGCAGGTGGGCCTCACTGACCTCTCCCAGCGAGATCTCCATCTGCTCCTCGTTGGGGGACACGGTCATGACAGTGGTCACCATCTCTGATTCTGGAAGAGAAGGGGCTTCAGACGTGAGGGCTCGCCAGGCAGGGAAGGGACAGCTCTGCCTAGGCCCGCCGGAGATGCGGTCAGCCCCTCCCCATCCTCCTGGAGCCGTGGCACCCATGGGCGAGCTGGGGTGTCAGGGTGTGGTCTGGCCCCAGCTGCTGCGTGTGGGGGGCACCGCCCTTGGGAGCAGGAAGCTGGGGCAGGACGGGGGATGGGCGGCCGGAGGGGCTGGCCCCAGGACGCATGGGGGTCGAAGCCCAAGTAAGGGCGGAGAGGAGTGGACGGAGCGAGGCGGTCAGCCCTCAGCATTTGCTCTGAAGCGGGAGGACCGGGGACAGCGCGGTCAGCGATCCTGGGTCAAGATGAGGAGATGTCACGCGGGACTGAGGTAGAGGCTGGGGCAGAGGACGGAGGCTGCGGGGCGTGGCCTGGGGCAGGGAGGGGCGCGGGCTCCCCACCTCCTGCAGGGCGGGTGCTGTGGGGGTGGGAGCCCCGCCTGCTGCCGGAATTTCTAGCGACCTGGTGCAGCACGAGGACCGCTGAGTCCTGACAGCTTAAACACGATCACCTTCCAAGGACCGTTCCCGCATAACCGAACCCCGGAGCCACAGCTCCCCAGGTACTTCGTTCTGTCTGCGTGCGTGCTGCCAGCATGCTCTGGTCGTGGTTTCCCCGCTGCTGGGCTGCAGATTCTGACCTGCCCCTTGGGGCTTGGGGGAGCACCCTGAGAACCAGCAGACCATTTGTCGGGAAAGCTCCTGAAAGCACATGCCGGTCCCTCTCGGAGGTGGTCCTGGCTTTGCACACAACAAAGCGGGATGGGAGCGGCCACGGCCAGCGTCTCTTCCAGGTCACTCCTCGCCTCTGCCCGCCCGCCAGGCCGTGCGCCATGAGGAGCCCCCGGCTCTGCACCCTGGGCACCGCAGGTGGCCAGACCGTGCCCCCAGGGGTGGGCACCACTTCTGGGGCTGAGGTTGTAAAGGCAGTAGGCCCTCAGCTCTGGGCTCCTGCGCTTGGTGGGCTGTTGCCCCGGGCAGGGCAGGTGGCAGGTCCTTTTCTGCCTCAGAGTAACTGCCGTGACAGCCCGGACCCGAGCCAGGGGTCGGGCGCTTCGCTCTGCGTGTGCGGTGGTGGCGGCTGGCGTCCCTCGGGGTCCCAGTGCGTACCGCGCTGGCTCACTGGGAACACAGTGCCATTTCATGGGTCCGAGAGTCGGGCCCGTCCGTGCCCAGTGCTGCCTTCTCCAGGCGTCCGTCCTATACTGTCCGTCGCAGAGTGGACATTTACTTACTTCCTGGGTGTGGAGCAAATGTGTTTTAATGCTCCAGAAAATTCTCAGCAAAAGCCGCTGTCAGCACTGCCTTTCCCGACCCCGGGAGACGAGTCCGAGCCCCTCGCTCTGTCCTCCGTGGCCCCCCCGCTTCCTTCCCGTTTCCACCTGCGTCTCTGTCTGCACGTGGGAAGTTCCGCGGGGTCCGTCTTCTCGGGCACCAATTCTCCCTCGGCGACATCGAACCCGCAGTTCAACCCCTTGACTGGGGTTTCGCTTTCAATGATCGTGTCTTTACTTCCAGAAGTTTTATGGGATCGATTTTCAGACTGACTCTACCTTATTCCTTTGGGATGTTTTCCAAGGTGTTAAGCAGGCTCCGCCCCCCCTGGCCCCCCGCAACCCGTGTCCACGCTGGGCGTGTGTGTGATTTCTAGGCCCTCGGGTGAGGGGGCCCCACCTCTGGCAAGGCTGCCCGCAGAAGTTGTGGGAGGCTGTGCCTCCCTGTTCTGGGGCCACTTCAGAGACCAGGGAAGCTGTCTAATCAGGAGAGAGAAGAAGATGTAGAAGGGCAAACAGGCTGTAAAATGAGATTAGAAGAAAAAGAGGAAAAAAAAGCAGGACCCACATAAAGCGCAAAGTAAGACGGTAGGAACAAGTGCCAACACCTCGAGAGCTACGATAAACGTAAACAGACCACATCCTCTGGAAAGAGCCAAAGACCGTCGGACCGATGAACAGACGGCGGAGTTTAAGACCTCGATACTGTAAACTACAAAACGTTGCTGGAAAAAGTTTAAGACCCAACTAAATGGGAAGATGCACGGTATGGATCGAAAGACTCAATACTGATGTCGGTTCTCCCCAAATTGATCTATAGATTCAGCAATAGGCCAAACATATGCCAGGCTTTTTTTTTTTTTTTGGTAGAAATCAACGTTATTCCTAACATTTATCCAGAAATGAAAAGTACCCAAAATATCCAAAGCAAATAAATATATACATGAAGAACAACGAGACTATATGGCTTCAGGAGCCACCGTAATGGAGTTCGACAGAAATAACAAGTCAATCCGACGGAGACCACACGTGGCGGCAGCGGCTGGACGTCCCCAGAGGAAAGGAACCTGGACCCGCCCTCCCACCACACCTGGGGGCAGCTCCCGAAGGGCCGGGACCTGAACGTGAAGCCACGTCCACGTCGCTGTCATCTTGGGGTGGGAAAAATGGGCTATAACGACGCCAAATCCTAAACCTCGGAAGAAAAGGCGGGAAGGTTCGCAAACGTTAAAATTAAGAACTTTAGGAAAAGAAGTCGTCAATGCAGTAAAAAGACTTGGAGGCAATGTTTGCAGCATCACTCAAGGACGAAGTGCTTAGTGTCTGGTATGTGGGAAAACTCGTGTGAATCAATACACAAAAAGGACAAGTCCCGGTGCAGGGAAGCGTGAGACACTGACACAGCTCACGCACAAGAGGCTGCGACGGGCCAGGGCGGCCGCTGGCGGAGTGTGAGTGGACGTGACCGCGCCGGCGAGGACCTGGGCTGTCGCTACAGAAGCGAAGCCTCTGCCGTGTGATGCCGTGGGGACGCGGGGGGCACGCCCCACGGAAGCCCACGCGCGAGGGGACGTGCCCTCTGCACGTCCAACGCCCCGAGTGGAGCCGTCGGCGCCCACGAGCGCGGCCGCCCTCCGCACGGACAGGAAAGACGGCCACACGTCGGCGTGGACCAGCTCCCGGCTCCATGCTGAGTGGCTCGGAGGCTGACGTGGGAGAGACCCAGCCCCTGGGGACACGTGCTCACGGACGGGCACACGACGGGGAGGCCAGGGGCCCGAGAATTCCGCACGGTGTCAGGGCTCAGGCCGGCCCACAGGGACGCCCGTGCTTCCCAAGCTCGGCGCTGGGTCCCCGCGCCGCCGCTGCGGTCTGCACGCTCGGGGCTCAGGGCGGCCCCAGGCGGCCGGCGCCTCTGGGGGCCCCATTGGGCTGAGCCCCCTGGCCCGTCTGCCTCTCAAGGCCGCCGTGCCGCTGGGCCGGAGCCCCTCAGGCATCCCAGCCAGGCCCTCGGGGCAGCGAGGAGGACCAAGCCCGCGTCCGGCCGGATGTCCCACGCTGGGACTTGTCCCGTGAGCTCCAACACGAGGGCCAACGTCAATCCATGCCGGGACCACTGTCACCCGAGTACGGGCTTGTTCCTCGTTTCCTGTCACTCAGACCCAAAGCCCCGAGGAAAGCCCGCCCGCCGGCACGTCACCTGTGGGGCGCCCGCTGTCCTGCTCCCGCTGGCTGCGCGCGTCCACTGTGGAGGACTCATTCGCGTCCACCTGCTGCTCGGAGACGTTGCTGGCGACCTTCTCATAGAAACTTTTCTCTTCGTACGTGAAGACGCTGCTCTGGAGAGGGAATGCGACACCCCTGCGGCGGGCTCCATGTGCCTTTCCCGCCCGCCGCCGCCGGGAGGGCTGCGTGCAGAGCCTGGCCTGACCTGGGCTGGGCTGCTGGCTTCTGCACGGCCCCCAGACCACAGCAGCAGGTCGCCCAGGGGCCCAGGGCCGGCTCTGCATGCCTGTGCCCGGCCGGCTCCTCCTCTGCGGTCCCCACATGCCCTGACGCCCCGCCTGGAGCCCACGGTGGGCCAGGCTCCGTCTTGTGCTGACCCTCCGCCCTCCTGAGCTCGGGGACACCAGGCTTCTCCCCCCGAGGGACAGCCACCCCAGGCTCCAGCTCCATGCCCTCCTGGCTTCCGCCTGGCTGCAGGCCCCATGTCTGCTCCTTGCTCGAGTGTCACAGCCACCCGGTCCTCTCGCCTGTGCTTGCAGCAGGGTGACCGGGTGCCTGCCACCGTGGCTCAGAGGCTTACGGCGGAGGGCAGCCTGTGATCAAAGGCACTGCTTGGGTGGAGCCACCATCTGGCTGGACATATATCCACGAGGAGGAGACAGAGCCAGTGCCCGTGGAGTGTGCTGAGGGGCCTGGCCCATGTCCCTCAGCAAGCCCGCCCCGTGCCCCTGCGTCACCCACCATCCCACTGGCCCTGCTCTAGGTGCATACCTGGCCCCTCGACCTCTGCCACAGCAGCCGGTCCACATGGGTGCTGGGGACCGCCACCTCCCCCTCCCTGGGGGAGCCCAGTCCAAGCCTTTGCCAAGACCCCTCAGCAGGGCGGACAGAGCCACATGGCGGGAGCTAAAGGCAGTGTCCCCCCCCCCGTCCCCAGCCCCAGTCATCCCCCAGGTGTGCTGGGCGGGGCAGCAGGTCCTCCATGGTGCTCTGAGGCCGCTTCCGCTCGCTCGGGGGCATATCGTGAAGGACCACTGTGCGCCTTGGAGACAGTCCTCCGTGGTTTGCAGGCGCTGGGACTTAAGGGGTGCACCAGGAGCGGTGGCCCCCGGGCTGAGGCTTGGTGCTCCTGGCCACTGCTTTGTCACCACATGCTCAAGAGGGGTCGGTGTCCTACAGCTACTTCACCTGGGGCCTGGCGGCCCCAGATGTCCTCGAACTGAGACCAACTTCCGCCTCGCCTGACCAGGGTGCCCCCCCCCCCTCCCCGTCCTCCAGCCCGTGCAGTCCAGCTCCGCGGCGTCATCGCTCGAGTCGCTGGCAGGACTGTGTCCTGGGGGCCACGCCCGTGCTGAGTGGCCATGGCCGACACTCACGATTTTCATGACCGACTGGGAGATGTCCGTCTCGGAGTCCTCCAATGCCAAAAGGAACCTGAAGCTGGTGCCCAGGCCGCCGACGTTGGTCAGCGTGATGACCCGGGACGTGGTCTCGCCCACCACGTAGCTGCCGAAGTCGATGAGCTCCTTGTCGAGAGACAGCTGCCAACAGACCCCGAGTGAGCAGGGCGACCACACCAGACCCACGGCGCGGTCCCCTCCTGCCCGGGGCTGCGGCTGCATCTGGGGACATGGCCACAGATGTGCGGGCTGCTCAGGACCCTTTGGAGCACCTGAGTCCAACTTCTGAAAAGCTGAGCCAGCGAAAGGGCAACAAGCTGCTGAGCCACACACAGACGAGGGGCCCTCAGACGCAGCCGCCTGCGTAAGAGCCGCTCTGAGGGCTGCACCTGTGTGACTGCACGATGTGACTCTCCAGAAAGATCAGAACCAAGGCCATAATAAAAAGATCAGCAGTTACACGTTAATGAAAGATTCCACGACAAACGCCACGCAGGTCTGATGGCAGATCATCAAAATGCACGAAGCAGGACCTGACAGACGGGGAGAGGCAGAACTGTACCCCACTTCCGTTACCAGAGCAGACAGACCACCAGACAGATAAGGGGGAAACAGGGCGCGAACAACTGGGACCCGGAGGGCCTGACAGACGGGCTATGGCACCCCATGGTGACACCCCACAGTGACACTTCACAGTGACACCCCACAGTGATGTTCGCGACAGAGACACCCCCTCACAGTGACACAATTTCTCACAGTGAGCTAACACTTCTACAGAGACATCTCCCCAGTGACGATTTCACACAGTGACACTCCCACAGAGAGACACTCTATGGTAACACCCCACACAGCTTAATAAACTTAATAGCGACATCCCCACAGCGACACCCCCAGAGCAGCACCCCGCACAGTGGCACCCCCACCGCAGCGAGCGCGCTCTGCTGGGGGCACCGGCCCGTCTTAGGGAGACGCCACGGGGGCGCCTCGAGTTGGGTCTCCGCACTCTGGGGAAGAGGCTGTCACACGAGCTCGGCGGGAAGCAGCCGGAATCCATGACCGAAGGAAAACTGGAAAAGTCACAAATCCGTGGAAACCGACGCACTCCGAGCCAACCAGCGCGTCAAAGAAGAACTCGCCAGAACTCGCCTGGGGACAAACGGGAAGACGCCACGGACCAAACCCCGCGGGGCGGGGGGCGGAGTTAGGGGTCCCGGCTGTGAGCGTGACTTAGGAAACGGACCCTCTCAAGTCAGCCGCCCGCGCCGCGCCCGAAGGGCCTGGGAGGGAAGAAGGCTAAACCGGGGGCCGGCGGGGGGCGCGGGGTGCAGACCGCACAGCACGGATGGACGACAGGACGGGGACGCGGCACAGAGGCCGCGAGGAGGCCGGCGGAACCCACATGAGGACCCGCACTCTGAAGCCAGAGATGGCGGCGGGTGGCGTGGGGGGGGGTGCGCTGTGCACGGTGCGCGGGCCAGGTGGGCGGGCGACCCATTTCCCAGCTACAGGTCCCCAGACTTTGAGAAGCCGCATGGAGACAGGTGGGAGCGCCGCCCCTCCGGTGATGCTGAGCTGGACGCAGCGCCCGGTGGCCTTCGGTGGCCGCGCTCTGGCAGGGATCGCTTCGGCCCATCTGGCCATCGTCCGCTCTCCTTTTTCATGACGGAGCCCCTGACATGCAGCCGGACACACGGCTGCCCCGGAAGACTGTGCCCGCCTTTTACAAGTGAGGGAGAAATTAAGGCAGGCCCAGGTAAACAAACAAAAGCCGCCTGCAGGACACCAGACACGGGGAGCACGTGGGGGAGACGGGAGGGCGGGGGGGCGACCGGCCCCTCGGGAAAGCGAGCACGATTTGGTTTCCACGTGATTTAAGAGACTCATACATTTTTTAAAGAGGCAATGATTGGTCCGAAAGCTGGTATTATTGTATCTTGGGTTTGGAGCTCCACGTTTTGTTTCCTGCGTAACAGAGACTAACGCACTTGCAAAAATGATCGGTTTACGTTACTGGACACGCAAGTTATAAAAGCAGAATTCTGGGGCACTGACGCCTGGAGGGGGGATGTGGCTGGCCGTGCAGCAGTGAGAGCTCCACGGCCTGATGCGAAGCTGCCAGAATCCGCGTCAGAGCTGGGACCTTCGGGTGTTAAGTGGGATCTCCATGGTAACCACAAAGAAAACAGATATAGAAGTGCGTAGAAGGAAACGAGGAAGGAATTTAAACACTTCACTACAAAAGATTCAACCAAACACAAAGGAAGACCACAGTGCAGGGACCGAAGATTGAGAAAAGCTACAGGGCACAGAGGGGCCGAGGGGGACGCGGGCAGAAGCGAGCCCTTCTGTGTCAAACCGCCTTAACCCTTGACGAGGACGGGAGCCCTGCCATTCACGACAGTGGGGACGGACCCTGAGGCCCGTGTGCTGAGCAAAACGGGTCAGACACAAAAGGGCCAACCCCGTCCGATGCCCCTTACGTAAGGCGCCCAGAGGAGCAAACGCAGAGGCAGAGAGCACAGCGGGCCAGGGCTGGGGGAGGGGCTGGGCGGGGTTTTCGTCCTGCAGGATGGGGGACATCTGCCATGGACGCCAGTGACGGGCTCGGCTAGGGACGCACGGGCACCACTGGGCTGTGCCCCTTGCGTTTACGATGGGGAATTCTACGCTGTGTTAGCTTTAGCACAAGAAAAGCTTGAAGGAGAAATTGAGAGAGAGAGAGACTGAAGGATGTCATAGTCCAGCACGATACGTGATCTCATCTCCCGGCTCCGAAAGCTGGCCTGGGGACGGCTGGGCACACGCGGATGTGGACGGCGACGGGTGGTCAGTAGGGCTGTTGCTGGTCTCGTTAGTGCAGACTGTCAGCCCACACTCCCGTCCCTCCCGCTTTGGGCCTGCTCTCCCGTGTGGCATGGCACTGTGGGGGGCGTGTCTCCACCTCGGTGACGGGGACAGAGGGGCTGCCGCCTGGCTCGCTTCGGCCAGCAGACTGTTCGGGAGATGTGAAGTGAGGGGGGCTGAAATGTGCTTGTGTGGCGGCCCAGTCGTCCCCTGTGAGCGGCCCGTGCTGGGGAAGCTGCTGCCCAGAGGCTGGGGCCCCCGGCTCACCTGCGGCCTGGAGCACAGCTGCCCGGCCCGGCCCGGCCCGGCCCAGCCGGGGTCCGCCGAACCAGCGGCGGCCTGCACACCTGTGAGCGTGTGACGCAAGCTTGTTGCGGGCACAGGCTGTGAATTTAGGCACCGTTTGTGTGCCACATCGTGTGGTCAGTGCTGACCAGTGCGGTTAGGGGACACTGGCGTGGTGGTTTCTGTAGAAGACCCTTCTTTGTTTGAGATGCCAAGTCCTAGGAGGGGGCGTGAGCGCTGGGCTAATTTACTCGGGAGAGGATCAGGTAGGTGGACAGAGGAAGCAAACGTGGGCCGCTGGACCCGGGTGGTGGCGTGCGGGCGTCCGGGGTAGCATTCCCGGTGCTTCTCACTGTGCTCGGAATAGTTCTTAGGAAAATAATCAGTTCTGCACAGCGAAGGGAACGTGGACAGGACATAAAGGCACCCGTGGAACGGGAAAGAGTCGCAAACCATTTCTCTGATGACGGAGTCGCGTACGAAACACATAAAGAACTCGTGCAGCTCAACGGCAAAACAAAACAAACCAAAACCAAGCAAAAAACAAGCAACGCAGCTCGAAAATGCGCAGAGGACCTGAACAGACACCTTTCCAAAGAGCACATGCGCACGGCCAACAGGTACGTGAAACGATGCTCGACACCACTAGTCATCAGGCAGATGCGAACCCAAAGCACCGCGAGGTCTCCCCTCACGCCGTCAGAACGGCTGTCGTCAAGAAGTCGACCCACAGCGACAGCTGCTGAGCATGTGGACAAAGGGGACCCTCGTGGACTGGTGGTGGGACTGCGAACCGGTGCAGCCACCACGGAAAGCAGTCTGGAGGATCCTCGAAAGGTCAAGATCGGGCTACCTACCACCCGCAGTGCCGCCGCTGGGTATTCGTCTGAAGACGCCCGAAACGCTACCTCGAAGGGACGCGCATGCGCCCGCGTGCCCTGCGGCCGCAGCTGAACCCCGAGCTGCGGAGGCACCTGGGTGTCCATCGACAGATGGCCGGGCCGGGGCTGTGGTCTCACAGGCAGCGGGGTTTTACTCAGCCATAGAAAAGGAGGAAATCCTGCCATGTGCCAGGTGGACAGACCTTCGGGGCATCGAGCTAAGCGAAGTCAGAGACAGACAGACAGACAGGCAGCATTTACTGTACGATCTCGTTTTACGTGGAACCGATAAGAAAGGGGACTCACAGATTTGGGGAGCAGACGGCGATTGCCGGAGGCGGGTGGGGGTCTGGAAACGGGTGGAGGGGCGCAGGGCACACACTCCAGCCGTAAGAGAAATCGGTTCTAGGGACGAGATGCACGGCCCGGCGACTACAGTCAAGAAAAATCGAGGGGACACCGCAGAGCCGGCCAGGGCCTCCCGGACGAGCCCCGGTTCGCCCGAGCGCAGGCCCTGAAGTCTGGGCCTGCCTCGCGAGGTTCGTTTTCCAGCGGCTTCTCTGAGCACCCCGTGCTCATCGCCCCGACCTGAGCCCACGGCGGGGACGCAGCGGCCTGCACGCTGCCCCGGCCAGAGCCTCCCGGAAAACGCTGGCAGAGAAGCCGCGGCACTTACGGAGCACTTCTTTGTGGAGCACTTCAGTGGGACAGAGAACCTGCCTGTCTGGGCCAGGAACGAGACGCTTCCTTCCAGGTCTTTGTTTATCTGAAAATAAAAGCGTCCGACCCGCACGGACGTTTGCAGCGTCTCCCACGTGTGACGTCTATGTAATCAGGGCCTCGGCCTGGGCACGCCTGCCAAGTGGCAGCAGACAGAGGGGTCAGCAGGACGTGTCCGGCAGGGCCACACGCTGGCCAGGAGCCCCCGTCACACCCGCTCAGACCCAGGAGCACGCACGGTCGCACCTGCCAGCTCCTGAGCGGGACCGCCACCTGTGATTCCGCTCAGCGTTTAGGGACACGTAGAACACGGCTTAGAAATAAAACGGCAAAACGGGCCCTGGGCACCCTCCCGCCGCCACGGCGTCCTCACAGACCCGACGCCATCCACCCCCCGCCCCCCACGATGGGGCGAGGAAAGTCCCCTTTTACATCCTGTGGTTTGGAACCGAGACACTCACCATGGGCTTGAAGGTGACCAGCACTTCACAGCACATCCCGGCTGACATGGGACCAGGGGGGTCAAAACTGCAGGCAAAATGATGCACAGCACGTGTGTGGTGCCGTCTCCGCTGAAGGTGGACACTCACGGCGCCACGTGGATGACACGGCCGGGCCGGGACTGACGGCAGAACGGCCCCTGCCTGGTGCTGGCCCTGGGCTGGCTGCCGGGCCCCGCCACCCCTGCCGTTCCGGGCGCTGGGCCCCCGCTGCCTCCCAGTACCTAGCTTACACGGGTGCCCAAGCGCCCCGGATGGCTGTTGAGTGAGGGAAGGAGGGAGGGAAGTAGGCAAGGGAAGGAGGAGGGAGGGAAGGGAGGGAAGGAAGAACAGACCCCAGGGACCAGCTCCGAGGGAGCGGGTGCTGTGGGGACGTGTGCCAGGCCTGGAGCCAGGAGGCCAGGGTTTCCGTGCCGTGTGAGTGTGGGAGCCGGTTGGGAGCCGGTTGGGAGCCGGTTGGGAGCCAGCACTTAGCCGCGCATTTAGCGAAAGATCCAGAAGCAGCGCCCCGGCCTCACGGGGAGACCGAAGGCCGCCGGTACGTCCTGGTCTGCATCCCCGTGGGCGAAAGCAGCTCCCAGGAGAACCAGCGTGAGCCCTGTCGTCACAGGTTGGGTCTGACCCGCTGGACTTGGCTTAGAAATAAATGAGCCAAACACTTAACCCAGAAACCTGTCCCGGGCCGGTCATGTTCCCTGGCAGCAGGCGGGCGCCAATCCCAAACTTCTCTGGGAGGGAAGCGTTCTGACGCCAGACAACAGAATCCCAGGGGTGGGGTCCCAGCCAGGAGAAGGTCACCCAGACCCAAAATGCACACAGAAACCAGCACGGTGCGAGCAGGGATGGACCCTGAGGGTTAGATCGCAGACGGCTGAACCCTCATGGGGTGACTGAAGCACGTGGGGTAAAGCGACGGACCACACCGCAGAGGGTTACAGCTCCGGAGGAAGCAAAGCCCCGCTCGGAAATGCCAGCCACGAACAGGAGCCAAGAAGGTGGAGACGGGGCAGTGGGCAGCGGGCAGAGCTGGCCGAGGGTTCCCTAGACCTCCGAGGCCTGAGTCCTGAGTCTGAGCACCGCGGGTCGTGTGGCTCTACCTTCTCAGTCACCCCACCCACAACGGAGCGCAGGGCACCGAAGATGGGGACCCCAAGGAGCCCGGGAAGGCGAGGTGATGCACAGAGGGACAGCGACAGCCGAGCTCAGACCCGCCCTCACGGCAAGGCGCTGACCCGCCCCGGCCCGGCCCCGGCCCGGCCCCTTACTCGACGCTGATGAAGTCCCGGAGGTGCCCCTCCACGCCCTCCAGCTTGCAGTAGTTGATGGTGTAGGTGGCATTTATCAGGGTGACCTTTTTCTTGTACACTTTGCCAATGTCGAAGTCCTGGAAAGACCACAGGGGACATTGTGGATCGAAGCTCCCTGCGGCTGAGCATCTGCAGCCTCTCCCCATGGGCCGCCGGACGCTGGTCACACACAGTGACAACTCTCCCCATGGGCCGCCGGACGCTGGTCACACACAGTGACAACTCTCCCCATGGTGCCGGACTCTGGTCACACACAGTGACAACTCTCCCCCATGGGCCCCGCCAGACGCTGGTCACACACAGTGACAACTCTCCCATGGGTCGCCGGACTCCGGTCACACACAGTGACAACTCTCCCCATGGGCCGCCAGACGCTGGTCACACACAGTGACAACTCTCCCCATGGGTCGCCGGACTCCGGTCACACACAGTGACAACTCTCCCCATGGGCCGCCGGACGCTGGTCACACACAGTGACAAGTGCGGTGACTGTCCCGAGGGGGCACACGTCCCGAGGTTGCCCCCCATGGGTGTGTGACGAGCAGGGTGAGGGGCGCCCAGCTTGGGGGAGTCGGGCAGGACGCAGCCTCCCAGGACCAGCGCTGGAGCTGGCGGGGGTGGGCTCCGGCCATCGGCCCTGGGCTGTGTGACATCTCAGGGGCCACTGGCCCCTCTTCTGCAGAGATGATGGACGCCACGGCCTCACTTTCGCTCATCGCCACACCCCGCCTCCTGGGGCGGCTACTGACCCTCACGGGAGAAAAGACGGGTCACCCCCGCAGCGAGAGCGAGGCCTGGTGCTGGGACCCCGTCCTCCGCAACCCAGGACCCCGGTGCTGTGACCCTGACCTCTGTGACCCAGGACCCCAGCAGGCGCACCTTGAAGTGGACGACCTTGGGCTTGCTGTTGAAGGGGCGACCTTTGAACTCGCGCCCGGACACCACCTGCTTGTGGATCACCCCGCTGCGCAGCTGCTGTATGGTGCGGGCCAGGAGGTCCTTGTCCATCTTCGTCCCGCCCACGGGCTTGCGGTCCCCGTCCTCTGTGGGCACCTGGAGGTTCACGGGGCAGCAGCCCATGCTCGAGATCAGGGCCCGGCCAGGCACGGGGCTCGCCGCTCAGGCCCCAGAGCACCTGGGGCCACGGGGGGAGTTAGCTAATGGCACAGCCAGGCCACGCAGGTGACCAGGACAGAGGGACACGCCCCACGCCAGGGGGGTCCCCGGACCCCATTCTGGGAGATGACGGCATGGCGGGAATTTTCTACGTTTTAAAATCAGGCCAAGAGAAAGTTTTCGAAAAGTTCCACAGAAAGCGGGGTTTTTCTCAAGAGGCACAAAGAAGGCTGCCCTCCCCCCGACTCAGTGACTGGGGACAGCCCTGCACTTTCCAGTTTGAAAGGCCCATGGGTCTGTCCGGGGCCCCGGTCTAGGTCCACGAGCGAGGACACCGCGGGAAGCTGTGGGGCCTCCTCAGGCACCCACGGCCGGTGCCCCCTTGGGCGGGTGACCGGGCCTGGCTCTGGCCACACTCTTCCTCTCAAGGCCAGCAGCACTGACGTGGATCTGCCCTCACGGCCAGCAGAAGCCCGGCGGGGGTGGTGGGGGAAGGTGCCCAGGCAGGGGCAGCCTGGGCCGGGCTGGCCTGGCCTGGGCTGGCCGTGCAGACAGCGGCAGCCGTGGCTGCTCTCCTGAGGTGCCGTGGACGCTGCTCAGGTCTCGGCTCTTTCAGAATTAGGGGGACTGTGCTCGGGAGTGAGACTCGGATGGAAAGACACTGCCCCGTGGCCAACGCCAGCGGCTTAGCCGCGGGAGAGCGCTCGCCTGGCGTGACTTGTAGTCTGCGTCCCAAAGCCCGGGGATCTCCGGCTCCGCCAGCGTGTCGTCCTCCCAGCTGACGGGCCTCGGGTCCCCCTGGACAGACTCTCTGGAGACGAACGTCACTAGCAGGTTTTCGGGGTATCCGAAAGTCTCTTTCTCCTGCAGTCGGGGAGAAGAACATGGTGGCTAACTCTAGGAGGCAGAGGGAATGAAAGTCGGGGGACAACCCCCCAGGCTCTCCTCTCCCAGGGCCTGGAGCCGGGGCTGCTTCGTAACTCCCCACGTGAAACGTAAGTATTTCTGTGCATGGTCCCGTGTGTCCCCGCGGAGTCAGATCTGGGCTGTGGGGGGGGCCCGGGCGGGGGTCCTGCTCACCGACCCTGAGCTGGACCCAGTAAAAACCACGCCCAGAGCAGCCCTGGTCCATGGCTCACAGGGCCAAGTGCCGGCTCCACGGCAGACGGGGTTCAGGACACGGACGGGGTGCCTGCTGAGAGTGAGAGGGTGGCAAGGGGTCCCCAGGAAGCACGGTGGCTGGAATGCGGGGTGTAGCACAGATGGCCTGGGGGCAGGGCGGCTCCTAGGGGCCAGTGGGGACGAGGGCGGGAGCCTGGGCCTGGGACAGGAGACCTAGAGTGAAGACCTCACAGGGAGTGAGGACCCTGAGGGTGCGGCCGGCAGCTCGTGTGTGTCTGTGAGTCTGTGTGTGTCTGTGAGTCTGTGAGTCTCTGTGTGTGTCTGCGAGTCTCTGTGTGTGTCATGATATGTCATGTATGTCTGTGTTTGTCTGTGTCTGTCTGTGTCTGTGTGTCTGTGAGTCTGTGAGTCTCTGTGTGTGTCTGGTGCAGGTCTGTGTCGTATGTCCATGTGTTTGTGTCTGTGTGTGTCTGTCTGTCTGTGTCTGTGAGTCTGTGGTGTGTCCGTGTATGCGTGATGTGTATCTGTGTGTGTCTGTGTACGTCTATGTGTTTGTGTTTGTGTCTGTGTATGTCTGTGTCTGTATCTGTGTGTCTGCGTGACTGTGAATCGAGTCTGTGTGTGTCCATGTATGTGTGTACATGTGTATCTGTGTCTGTGTGTGTGTCTGTGTCTGTGAGTCTGTGTATATCTGTGTGTGTGTCTGTGTGCGTGTCTGTGTGTTTGTGTGTCTGTGCGTCTGTGTGAGACCTTTAGGTGTTGGGGTCACCACGTAGAAGCAGAAGTGCCCAGCTGGCTCAGGAGGGCGTTCTGACATCCTTGCCCCATAACCTCAGGGACAGGTAAACAGGTCACCTACACGGGCACAGAGCCAGTCCTCACTATGAATGAGTGAATGAACAAATGAACAAATGAGGGGAAAGCTGCCCATCTCTGGGGGTGATCAAGAGTCTTTGGCACCAGGGGGATAACTTGCATGTAAAGTGAACGGTGCTCAAGTCTGGCCCTGACCCGTGACTGGCCTTTGGTCTCCCTGCCGTGGGCTCCCCTCACTCCCCGGCCGCCACCGCAGTGGTGTCGGCTCCCGTGGTGCATGAGGCAGTGACCTGTGTCTCAACCCCTTGCACCTGAGCCAGCCCTCAGGAGAGGCCAGCTCCCAGGCGGTCGCCATGGGGCCTGCCGCCCCGTGTCCTCCAGAGGGAACCATGGGGACATCAGAACACGCAGCCACCAGTGGGGCCGCCTGACGGGACGTGAGGCCACAGGGCTGGCCCTCGTGAGGAACTCGGGGAGACCGGGGAGCAGGCGGTCCTTTTGTCAGGGTTCTGATCGGGTCCCCACGACACTGGGCCCCACTGGGCCCTCGGCTCACCGCCAGGTAGCAGGAGGCGGCCGGGGCCGGCTTCCCTTCGCAGACAGTGGCCAGGTAGCCCCACGTCCTGTCCCGCAGGGTCAGCCGGTCTGCAGCATGGGCCGGAGGAGGCAGCCTCCTCCTTCTGTCCTCCTCGGCCTCCTCCTTCAGAATCCGGCTCACAATCTCGTCCTTTCTGAGCTTCTGCTCCTCCTCGAAGGCGCTGTGGGCAAATGCCGTGGGCTGGGATGCGGCCGCCCTCGAACCCGCGCTGGGCAGCACTGCCCTCCCCAGGAGCGCGGGCCCAGCCCCGGCGGGCAGATGCATGGCACCCAGGCGGCTGCCGGGCCGGACCCCAGGACCCGAACCCCTGGCCCCGTCCAGTCCCCTGGGGAGTGGCCCCTGCTCCTGGCTTCCAGGCTGGCAACTGGGGCGCCCCCACCGAGGGACACGCCAAGGCAGCTTGAGGCCATGAACTCATTCATTCATTCATTCATTCATTCCAGCGGCTGCCTGCTGGCCCCTCCTGTGTGCACCGGACTAAGGGACTCAGCGGTGGGCAGAGCTGCCCCGGGAGCCCCCACCAGGATGGGTGATGGCAAAACTCCAGAAGTGAAACCCAGAGCAGTGTGACTCCTGGAAACGAGGTGCTGTCCCCAGCAAGAGGACCAGGAGGCCAGTCACGCAGGTCCTAACAGCAAGCGTGCTGGGGGGCTGGGCGTGAAGAGGAGGCTGAGAGCTGGGCAGTAAAGGGGAGCTGAGGGGAGTGAGCCTCCAGGGCAGAACCCTGGACTTCTGGTCTCAGGAGGGCACTCCTACAGGGACGTGCTGGGGTGGGAGGCCCAGTGGGGACCACCATCTCTCGGGGGAGGGGCGTGGCCTGGGTCCCAGGGCCCAGGGGGGGTCTCAGGGTGAATGACAGGGCTGCATTGAGAGGGCGGCTCTGAGGCCAGGAGGGGACAGGAGAGGACGGGAGGGGACGGGGCAGAGGGAACAGGCCTGGAGAAACCAGTCTGGGATCCCGCAGGGGGGACCGTGCTGGGGGACCCGGATGCAGGGGGCTGTGCTCCGGGGCCTGGGAGAGACCCCTCCTGCTGGGCTGTGGAAGGAGGGGCTTGGCAGGAGTGGGGGGAGGGCTGGAGCCTCCATTCCCGCATCCCCCAGGCCTATCCTCAAGGCGGGGTCCAGGGAGAGACAGACGCAACTCCCATCTCCTGGCGGGCAGCTGGCAGGGGAGGCCCTCACCGTTTCTCGGCCTCCAGCTCCTGGCGCCGGCGTTGGTGGAAAAGGTGCTTGAAAGCGTCGCCCCCTTGGGCCAGAATCGCCTCCTTTTCTGCCTGGGCCTTCTGCTCGGCCAGCTGTGCCTTGGCCTGGCCCCACGCTTGAAATTTCCGGAGTGTTTCCTTGGAAATAGAGAACATGGAGCTTACAGTATTAGCACATGTGTGCACACACGCACATGCAAACACGCGCACGTGCACACACGCGGGGGCTTCCTGCTGCATAGGTGTGACGTCACGGCCACTCTCGCCCAGCTCCGCCTGCGCCCTCCCTTCTCAGTCCTCGGGGTGGCTGAGCCCGCTGTCCTCGAAGCCCTGGGTGACCAGCCGGCTCTCCCCTGCCTCTTCCGTGTTTTGGCCACCAGGGCCGTGACCTCTGTCCTCCGAGCCTTCGCGGATGTTGTTCCTTCTTCCCCTCTGCACTTCCCTGGCCTAACTGCGCATCCTCAGGCCCCGGGGGATGTCGCTTCCTCCAGGAAGGCCCCGGACCACAGCACAGGGCCATGCGGAGTCTGGTTCCCCCGCAACCCCGTCCTTGCTCTTCCCACAGGACTAGGCTGCACGAGGTCGCGGCCGCGGCGCTTTCTCGCTGCCTGACTCCGGCGCCTGGCTGGTGCCGGCACAGACTTGTGGGCAACAAATCCGGGGTGGACGCCCACATGTCCCCAGGGAGAGACTGAGTGACACGGGACCCAGGTCCCGAGGAGCAGGGGTTCGGGTGGGCGGGGTGGGGCAAGCCGAGCGGCGCGCAGGCGCAGACCGCGGCCTGGAGGCTTGGGTGGGGCCCCGAGGACCGCAGGAGGTGGGCGGCCGCGGGGGGCCCGGGCGTGGGTGCGGCGCGTGGGGGCGGGCGCCCACCCGGTTGGCCGTGATGCTGTTCTTCAGGGCCAGCACGGCGTCCATGCGCCTCCTCATGTGTTCCCGGGACTCGAGCTCCTGCTGCCGGGCCTGCTCCTGAACCCTGCGGGGGGCGCAGGGGGCACGGCTGACCCGGGGCGCCTGCGGGTGCAGCACCGCCCGGGCGTGGTCGCGCCCTCAGGGGAGAGCCTTAAAGGTGACGCCATGAAAGGGGGGTGAAGTGCTGTGGCCGACGGCAAGTCACAAGGAAACGCGGCCGCAACACCTGTCTCGGGGCCGCAGGCCCCTCGTCCGAAGGCGCAGGGCAAGCAGCTCAGGACTAAGTCTAGGCTGGTTCTTTTTTGGATCATAAGGTGATGATTTAGTCATAAAGTTGGCGAGTTGTGAAACAAGAACAGGTGGGTGATCCACGGCCTTAGACCCGCCCCCCCCCAGGGACAGGCGGGGAGGGTCTGCAGGGGGGCGCTACCTCCCCAGGGACGCCTTCAGGAACTTCACCGCCACCCTGTGGTTCTTCCTGGCGTCTTCCACGAGCTTCTGGTGCCGGAGCCCGTGCTCCTTCTGCAGGTACATGGATTTCCTGCGGTGGTGCGGCAGTGGGGCCAGGAACGCATGTATCATCTGCTCGCCAGCGGGTCCCAACCCCGCCCCCCCTTCCCCCAGGGAACAAGTATCCCAAAGGGTCGTGTGCGCTGTGCGGGGGCCGGGAGGGGCCGGGAGGGGCCGCGGGGCAGCGCGGCGGGTACAGGGCTGGGAGCCCCACAGAGAAGGGGTCATGCAGGCCGGGTCTGGGCTGCCAGGGGACCAGGACCAAGTGGCTGAGGAGGTGCGGATGAGGACGCTGGGGCACCGGATCTACAGAAACGGCAGAAAGTTCTGGCAGGGGCTGAATGAGGGGGCTGGGGCCCCGGACGAGATAGAGCTGTATTGAGACGGGGACGCCGGGTCCCACAGCTGGGACACACCTGGGGTGCCCGCCCCGCCCTCCCAGAAGCCTGGGAACAGAAAGGCGCAAGGATCGGGGCTCGGGGAGCAGGGGCAGCTGGAGCGGGAAGCAGCAGGACTAGCGGGAGGTCAGTGGGGGCGGGGAAGGGGAAGGGGCGGGGCTCTGGGCGGCGGGACCGCAGACAAGCTGGCCGTGGGGAAGCGGGAGGAAGTGGCTAGGCCGGGGCCTGCGCGTGGGGCCCGCCCACCTGACCCGCAGCAGCCGGTTCCTCTCCGCCTTCCCGTAGGCCTCCTTCTCCCGGCGGAGCTGCTCGTCCGCCCGCATCTGTAGCCACCTCCTGGCGGCCTCGGCCTGCTCTTGGACGGTCCTCCTGACGTCCTCCAGCTGCCCCTCCTGGATGGCGATGTGCCACATGATGCTCCTTGCAAATGAGAGACACTTTTACTTATGTCAGTAAAGGAGTTCGCAGCTAGCCGCACCCTCCCTCTGCAGAGCATCCGCTCCAGGGGTGGGAGAGGGCCTGGGCACCGAGTTGTGACAAACACTCTGGGAGGACATTGCGCACCTCGGACAGGTCAGTGAATCCTCTGAGGCCTCTGGGTCTGCAGTCGCTGGAGAGCGTGTCCCTGACTGACCCCAGCACCGCCCGTTCCTGCCACTATCACACCAAGTCCAGCCCGGCTGGAACCTGGGCCTCCACTCCCTGAGTGTCCACAGGCCCTCCCCTGCCCCTGCCCCTTGCTTGGCCAGAGGGCTGTTGGGACACTCCGACGTATGCCGGGGACACTAGTGGGGGACGCTACATGTGGAGGGGTCCCTGCCGCATCGGGACGGTGAGGACCTGTGAGACAGAGGCAGGTGGCAGAGCTTGGTGTGGAGGGGAGGCGGGCTGGGACCACGTGGGCAGAGGTCAGGGTGTCGGCATGGATGGGCAGCAGGGGGTGAACTCATGGTTCCGATGCAGGCAGACAGACTGTGTGCACGTGTTCTCGGGGCCCAGGAACGGCACTGGGCCCATGCGGCACCCAGCTCTAGGCTCTTACCACCAGCTACCTGCCTGACACCAGGGCTCCCTGGACGAGATGGCCAGGAGCATCTCATGTGCTCCGCCTCCATCGAAGCCCCCACCGGGAATGGGCCCTATCACCGCCAGGTACCGCCAGGTGAAGGTGCCCAGGAAGGGCATAGCACCGCCAGGGCCTTCGTGGGGTGGGGGGGGTCCCCGCCAGCCCTCATGAGGAAACGTCACACAGAGATAGCGTGAGGGACTCTCACTGGCCCGTAATCTTCAAAAACCTCAGAGTAGGAGCGTCACGGGGTCCCTGAGGGGTCCCCCTGATTGGAGACGAGACGACCCATGCAGCACCATCTCTGTGATGGCAGGGGCCAAGGGGACCTGGGGTTCTTTGTGCTATTTTTGCATCTTCTGTAAGTTTGTCTCAAAATTTAAAAAAAAAATTTGTTTTAAGTAAATGGACAGTCCCGGCATCCTGACAAGGGCGGGGCCCCAGGGGTTTTCAAAGCTTGGGAAAGGCCACTGCCCAGCTCCAGTGCTGGGTGGTGGGCCCTGGCCTGGCGGCCAGCTGTGAAAACCGGGACCATGCAGGGGCCCCCATTCTTTCTCACTCCCGGCCCCACCATCCTCACTGTCCAGAGGCTCCACACTAGTCTCTGGAGGGCGCAGTATGACTTAGCCCACAGGACCCAGGTGGTCAGGGACCAGTCAGAGACGAGGCGGATTCTGGGCCTGATGGGCGGACTCGTGGGAGGGAGGGTATGGGAGGGTCACCGGTGGGGTCACTACTAGCTGCCGGCCCTCTGCGTCTGCCTTTCTGCACGGCGGGGCGGAGAGCTCAGAGCATGTTCCAAACGGCTAGCGACCAGGGTAAGACAAGATTCAGGCCGAAGCACCGTGTACCCTGGCCCACAGCCCCCGGATGCAAGCTGGTTCTTGGCTCCTGCTTCCCGTGAGGGCACTGGCCCCTGCATTTGGGGTGTCAGTCCTGGGACCGGCCCAGTCGGTTCTCTAGTTCTGTGTACCCCTCACTAAATCCCTTTCCCCTTAAACTAGCTAGAGGCCATCCCGATGTTTACAACCAAACCCTGACGCTGAGGTGGTCAGAACACTGCCACCGCTCTCCCCGCCCTTCAGAGCGGCGCTGGGTTACGCGGAAGCTCGAAGAGCAGAAAGTGGCAAGAGGGGAAAGAAGCCGATTTCAAAGCCCCCAAGAACGCAAAGCAGCACGGAGGAGGCGAACGGCACGTCGGAAACGTGACGCCTTATCCTCTCAAGGATTTTTAACTTTCAGGCGGCTTGAAAGTCAAGTGAAAAGGTGTCAACATTTCACTCATCTTCAAACCAGGAACTGACCCGCAGGCCGCTTGGGGTGACCCGGGGCCCCTGCGTGCCCGGGACTTACTGGTTGTCCTTCAGCGTGGCCGTGATTTTCGCCTGCAGGTCCCTCTCGTTCTCCAGCTCGGTACACAGGCGTCTGGACACGGCCTGGAGGCGGCCCACGGCTGCACTGGAGCGTCACGGCCACGGCGGAAAAGGAGCAGGGACACGGATGTGCATCACGGCCTCAGCCGCCCGGGAACAAGCTGCCCGCCGCCCTCGAGGGCACGCGCCCGTGTCCTTCTGGCTTAGCTGGTGATGCCTTGACCAGGCCCTTCCCTTTTCCAGAGAGAAATCTGTCTACCTTGGCCACAGGGAAGGCAAGCAGGGTGGTGTCAGAGAAAGTGCCCACTCTGATGAGCGAGGCCGCGGTGGGCTTGGCTTGCACCCGTGACCCCCAGCCACACCAGCTCTTTGCAGACCTCTCTCTCCTGGCGGGTCCCCTGGCGGCCAGCCCCAGAGCGGCAGGCCCGTCCCGGCTTCAGGCCAGGAAGGAACAGCACACTCTCTGAATGACTAGAAGCAGCGAGTGGGCAGAAGGCCACGGGGCGGCCCCTCGGTTACAGTTCTCCCACCGTGTCTCCCTCCTCATCCGAGACGCCACGTTCTGAGATACGACAATCTGTGGGCGTGGCGAGGCGGGTGGCTGCGGGAGGAGACCGGAGGCAGCAGGACAGAGAGGTGCACTGCCCCAAGACCCCCTCCAAGGGCAGGGGTCTACAGTGACACTGCCCGGAGGCCGTGGAGCTGCAGGCACGTGTCCTCACTGGAGGAGCCAGTCCTGGCCGTCTCCCCCAACCCCACGTCCCGTCCCACTGTCCGCAGGACACCGGCCCCGCCCCCCGGGAGGCTCCCGGAGGCCTCACACTCCACAATCGGAATGCTCTTTCCGAATCACTGCACAGCAGCTCGTTTTTGTCACTTGGGTCCCAGCCTGGAGGTCACCTCCTCAGGGAGCCATCCCCTGGCCACCTGCTTCAGAGTGACCGCCTGTCCTGACCCCATGGCCACTGGCTTCCTGTCCCTGGGATCACCTGACTGTCCTTGTCCGTTCTCGGTTGTGTTTGTGTCCCACACTAGAGGGAGCTTTGTCTGCCCCCCGTGGCCGCCCGCCCCGCCTGCCACCGAAGCAGATGACCTACGTGTTGTTGGCCTCTCTCTCCGCAGCCATCTCGGCCGCCACGCTCTCCTGCTGCTTGGTGATGAGGTCCATCCGCTGGCGGCAAGCGTGCAGCTCCGCGCTGAGAGGTGAAGCCAGGGTCTGGGTCAGTGGCTCCTGGAACCCGGCCCTCTGCCTCCCTCTCCCCAGGGCGCCTCTGCCTGTTCCTCAGCCTCGGGGGCCAGTCCATCTGTTTTCCGAAAACCCTGCTGGGGAGCCACCTGTGTGACCTGGGCCAAGCGGGAATGACCGTGAACCAGCTCGGGAGGGTACAGGGCACCCGGCGTGGCCTGGTGGGGGGGGGCACGGAGGGCACAGGCCATGCCTCAGCAGTGTCCGGACCACAGACCCGGAGGACAGCCAAACCAGTGTGGGGGCCCGTGCTGAATCCTGGCTCAAAACAGCACTCGGCGCTGTGCCTGTCACCTCCATTCAAACGACAGAACGAAACTCAAAGCAGCGGCTGTAAGAGACACGTGCAGGACACGGGGGACTCGCTACGTGACGACGTGGCGGGGTATCCTGGCTTCTCAGGTGCAGCGATGGTGCGTCTGTTAGCACACACTGAGGAAGTCAGGGGCATCGTGTCCTGATGTCTGCTCTTTCTAAGAGCTTTGCAAAAATATCACAGATATGACACGCACGCACACACACACACAGACGGAAGCGATGGCTAAGGGTACACCGTGAGTCTGGGTGGCAGGTCACCGGTGACCGCTGTGCTGTTCCCAACCTTTCTGCACGTTTGAAATGTTTCCTCGTCGACGTTTAGGGAACACACAATTGGTGTCATTGCCGACCTAGCTGTTGTGGAGACTGGGCCACCAGGAGGTCCAGCCCAGCAGGACCCTAGAGGGTCAGCCCCAGGCCCTGGCCTGCAGGGGGCAGACTCGGGCCGCCCGCCCCGCCCGCCCCGCGCCCCACTCACGTGGTTTTCTGAATGAGGAGGCCTTTCTCTTCTCCCAGCTTATCCAGGGAGCTCAAGTCCTTCCGCAGGCGCAGAGCCTGCGCCCCGTCCTGGGTGCCGGTTTTCTTCACCCTCCGGAGAGCAGCAGCACCCTGCTTTTCCTTTGAACTTAAAACAGAGGAGACTCCAGCTGCCCCTGTGCGGCCAGCGCGTCCTGCGTGGCTTATCTCCCGGCGAGCTGCTCCCCCTGCGCGCCGAGGCCCCGAGGCCGGGCCGGGGAGCCCCCTGCCCGCGCAGGTTAATTACCAGCCGCAGCCTTTCGAGTCAGCATTGCTCTCAGCTTCCGCAGGAAGGGGTTCAACCCCAAACTCTGGATCCTCCAGTTCATCTATGTCTAGAAATCGGGGAGAGAATTAAAAAGACAAAAAATAAACAAACGAACAACAACAACAAAAAGAACACATCAAGACACTGAGGACCGCAGATCTAGGATAGATCTTGATAAATTCACAGCAGATCGACAACAGGCTCTCAGAGCAACGGTCCTCAAAGCGTGATCCAAGGAGCCCTGAGGGTTCCCCACAGCTCTTCCAGAGGGTCTCGCGTCAAACTGTTTTCATGATAATAGCGAAAGGTTATTTGTCTCTTGTTTTGCGAGTGGACAGTGAGTTTTCCTGAGGCCACACGACGTGAGACACCACAGCGGGCTAATGGAGCTGCAGATACGGGAACCCGACTGACCTCTGCTGCCCCAGAGTCTTCCGTCGCGTTACTGCTATTTTGAGCGAATAAGCAAACATAACTTCTTCCGCTTTAACTTTTTAGTACAATAAATATTGAGAGCTATAATCAACATAAACCAGACCTCCTTGGGTCTTCAATCATTTTAAGCCCGTGACGGGTCCTCTGGCAAAAACGGTTGGAGAATTACTGTGTCGCAGAATCGCGGTAGACTGCCAGCAGGACATGGCCAATCGAACTCCTGGGTTTATCTCCGCTCCTTCGTCAAGTCTCCGGAAAACGACGGAAAGGGGGTTCGATCCACGATCACAAGGAGGACACGGGGGAGCAGTGAGCGGTGTGAGAACGCGACGCGCCCGCGAGGCCGAGGGGGACCCGGCAGCGGGCGGGGCGGCGGGCCCAGGAGCCGGCTTCCAGATTGGGTTATCCTGCCTGGCGCCCAGCAGTGGCCCCCCAAAAGGTAAATCTTAGAATAATTTCAGACCATCGGAGATTAAAAAAAAAAAAATCTAAAGCTTCCGGGAGGGGAAAAAAAACACATCAAAAATAGGTCGCTCTCAAAGGACTGAGATAAAAATGGCATTAGATTTCTCAATAGAGATGTTGGAAACTAAAAAACTCTGGTTTGCCACTTTCAAAATTCTCAGCCACAATTTATCTTTCTTTCAACTAAAAGTGGAAAAATACAAGATCCCTCTTCGAGAACAGACATTAGTTTAAGAGACGACTCTCTGAAGAAAGGAAAGAGACTATGAAGCACACGCTCTGCCTTGCTTGCGGCCGAGGTGCTCGCCATGCGTGCAAAGACCTTTCTTACCGTCCTCCACAGGCGAGACGTCCCCCAGGCACGTCCCCTCGGGGAAGAGACTAGCACCTTCTTCCATCTTGGGAGGCAGGAATTAGCTACAAAAAATTATTAGAAAATATAGCTGAATGAGATCATAGATTTAAAAAACCTAAAATTGGATTTCATAAGAATTAACAATTTCTCTTGCAAAAAGACATTAAGAAAATAAACAGATAAGGCACAGATGGGAAAAAACAATATTTGCGGCACACACACGTGACAAAGGGCTCGTGTCCAGCGATGTCGAGAGCTCCTATATGTCAACAATATGTGGCCCAAAGTCCAGTCGAAAAGGGCAAATATTTTAGGACAGACACTAGAAAAGGAGAGATACAGGCAGCCGATAAACCTGTGAAACTTCGCGCGACGTCACTGATCATCAGGGAAACGCACATTAAAACCGTAACGAGTCCGGAAGTGTTTATTCCAACGCCTGAGATGGAAAACATCGACAACGCTTCAGGTTCGCAAGGATGTCGGACGACTGCCATGCTGGCGCGGGGCTGAGGGGCTGTGAGCGGGCGGTTTCCTGCGGACGTACACTCGCCACGTGGCCCGGCAACCCCACCGTGCGGTGTTTACCCAAGAGAAACAGCAGTATGTCCACGAAAGTGCTTGCGGGCGTATTTATGGCAGCCTGGTTCCCCACGGCCCCGAACTGGAAACAACCCGAATGTCCGTCAGAGTGAGAATGAATAAACGAGCTCGGCACATTCCTGCGACGGACTCATTCTCAGTCGTAAAAAAGAACAAAGTCCGATCCGTCCAGCAACGCAGACGAAGCTCAGAAACATTGTGTTAAGTGCAGAAGGTCGGGCCCAAATGAGTCCGGACGCAGCCCAAATACAGGCAACACCGCCGCGCGGTGGCAGAAGCCAGGACTCTGGGTTCGAGGCAGGGAACGGGGGCGGGGGAGCCGAGGGAACCGGTGGGGGTCACACGGGTGTGTGCAAGTGTGAAAACGCAGCCCAGCGCACGCTTACGATGTGTGCACGTGCCGGCCTGTCAGTGTCGTCTCGATGACACACACACGTCGCCGTTCAAAACCAGTTCTCAAGGAATTTCAGACTGTTCACTGCACCTTTGGGAAAGTCGCGTCGCGGGCGGGAGGGGCCGTGAACCCCGACATGAGACGCGGCCGATATGTAAGAGATGCAGGCGAGTTTGGTTTCCATGGATTAACTCAGCAACGGCCTCAGGACGATTCACCGGGAACTATCTCCAAAGCCTAATAATGCTCCCTGGAGAAATCGTTAATAATTCGATGCCGGGAATGAATTTTTTTTTAAATGTCACAGGGCGACGATTGCGCGTCAGAGGCCCGAGGGGCAGGACTTCCAGGGGCCTTGCAGAAGCGCGACCAGGCTCCTTCCACTCGGAAAAGCCCGCGGCTGCGGGAGGCGGCCAGGCGGCCGCGCCGCTCCGCGGAGAGGTGGCGTCGCGCTCGCGCGTCCCTCTGACTCGAGCGCACTCGAGCGCACGGAGCCGCGTGCGCTTCGCGCGGTCGGCCCCCCGCGTCCGCTGAAACGCGGCGGGAGCGCTCGGCTGTTTCAAGACGCGGAGGCGCGAGGACGAGGCCGGGACGAGGCCAGCGCCAGGCGAGCGGCTCACGCGGGACTAAGCCGGCGCGCGGGGGACGCGTGGAGGGGCCCGAGGTGCGGGACGGAGCTCGAGCCCCGAAACCCGGCGCGGGCGCGCCCCCCGGTGGAAGGCTCTGGAGCAGGCGGCGCTCGAGGCGGGTGGGGCGGGATCCACCAGGGCTTTGATACAACACGCTCAGGGGGCGCAGTGGGAATTCCCGGCCTCTGGCCAGTGCGCCTGCCATGGCCCTGAAGAGAACCAGAAACGCTGCCTAGCGGTGTATGTGAATTCACTTAAGAACTGTGGAGAACAGACAAGAAAACAAATGGTCAGGTCAAACTCTAAGTGAAGGCAAGAATGTAAACAGATTCAATGACCAAGGTAAAGAAAAGCATGTTATCGAACCGAATTCAAAAGCCAATAACAACAGCAAAATCTAACTCCGCTCCTTAAAAAGAGGCACCTGAAACACGATCTTACGGAAGCGCTGCATTTTCAGAGTCCGAAAAAGATGCTCTGTGCGGAAACTGCAACAAGAAGCTGCTGGAATCATCTCGAAACAGGCGAAATGCTTTAGGCAAAAGCGGTAACAGCAGTAAGAGGGGTCATGTCATGACCAGATGTCTAGTCTTCCAGGAAGAGATGATGATTTTAAATCCATGTGTGTCCAATGACACAGCCACGTGATAAATAAAGCAAAGATCGACAGACGAGGAGAGAGCGCCAAAATTTCTAGGGGAAAATTTTAACACATTTCTGTCAGGAACGGGTAACGAAACCAGATAAAATAAACCATTAACGACATAACATTTAAACGACCTCATTAACGAGCTGAACCTTATGGACAGACATAGAACATAAGCAACGGCCACGGAATTTTAAGTGCTCCGCCGAAGCATGCAGAGCGTTTACAGAAACCATTTGAGGACTAAACGCAGACAAAGCTTGTTCTCTGACCGAAAGCAATTGGCCCACATTAATAACAAATAGAGAATTACAATTCACCTCATTTTGGGAAAAAAAAGACACCTGCTTGTTAATAACCCATGGGTCGAAGAAAAAAATCACAATGGGAATTATAATGTGTGAACTGAGTATACTGAAAATATCATATGCCAGGCCGAGTGGTGCTGAACTACTATGGACTGAGTTTGTCAGGGCAGATGTTAGGGACGAAAACCGGCTGCAAACAAATGTGGTCAACATCCAGTTCAAGAAGTTACAGGAAGAACTGGAAAATAAACCCAGAGAAAGTAGAAGAGATGGAAAAAGATTAGAAACGGGTGCAAGGAAAACAAAGACGTGATCGCGACGGCCCTCAAAGCCGAAAGTGCGTACTTTTTAAAAAGATTTATAAACTTGACAAATCTTTAATGGAGCCGATAAATGGAAAGAGAAGGAACAAATAATCCGTATCGGAACAGAAGGGTCTGTAACCACATGTGCTACGGACGTTAGCAAAGAAAGTCATGAGAAACTTTATCCAACAAATTTCCAAATTTAGACGATGGACGGATTATCAGAAAAATACCACAAACCAAAATTGCTTCAAGAAAAAAAAAATGGAGACCTTGAAAAGTCCCGTCGGCATAAGAGAAATGTAATCAACCGTCAAATACTTCTCCACAAAGAAAAATGCAGGCTCACACGCTACCCTAGCAAGTGCTACGAAACGCGTGGGGTTCAAAGCGCTCCGACTTCACACACGCTCTTCCAGGAAAGGGGGCCAGAAGGTCCGCTCCCTGGCTCGTTTCCTGGGCTCGCCTGACTTCCGTGACCAGAGCCCGACAGTGGAAGTAGAAGGTGACAGCCCAGCCTCCCTCACCGGCACCGATACAAAACCCAGAGCTAAGCGTGGCAGCCGGAATCCAGCCACGTGAACCAAACGGGATGTGCATCATGACCAAGATGGGTTTATTCAGCCTCAGAACTCAATTTAATTCACCACGTTAACAGGCCGAAGGGAGAGAATTACACGATCAACTCAACGGATGCAGGAAAACAGCCTCGGTGGTATTCGCCACCCCACTTAAGCTCGTGGACATCTTAGCAAACTCGCGCTGGGAGTGGCCTCCTTTACTGCGATAAAGGGTTTGTGCCTGAAGTAATCCACAGGGGACGTCCGTTAGTCACACACACGGGAAGCGCTCCTCGAGACTGGGAACAAGACGAGGACGCTCGCCAGACCCCTTCCACTCAGGATTCGCCGGGTCTCCCAACCAGAACAACCGCACCTTAAAGAAATGAACGGGGTGAGGCGCGGGGGGGAGACACGTCATTTCCGGATCGTACGGCTGCATTTGCAGAAAATCCAAAAGAATATAGAGATGCATTATTAAACTTATTGAGGCAGTTAGGAAACGTTGCTAGATATAAATTCGATAATAAGAATCAACTATATTCATTCTTTACCAGAACAAATAATGAGATAATGAGACTGGGAAACGCTACTCTTTACGATCACACCAGTAACTACGAAGAACTCAAGGATAAATACAACAAGAGAAACCCCAGGGGGCGGCATTAAGGAGACCTGAATAAAAATACGCGGAACAAATGACCCAGTTTCGTCAACAAATGGATATGACGTGGGAACGGGAGGGGGGGCTGCTTTCAATCAAAAGGGCCTGAGGAGACAAGCCAGCCGTGTGCAAAGTGGGGATCTTGTTTGGATCCCGATTCGAGCAAGAAATGGTCAAAGACATTTTTGAGATCGTGTAGGAAAATGAACACCGACTGGCATTAGGTTTTATTAAGAAACTGACGTGCATTTTGTTGGGGTTGATAATGATTTCGTGGCTATGCTAAAAATAAATCTTTATCTGTTAGTTGTCTACTAAAGTATTCACAGGAGAAATATTGTACCCGGGATTTTCTTTAAATACAGCGCCCGAAAACGAAAAGTAAGAAGTAGCAGGAAAAGGAATGAACGCAGCTGGCGCCGCTGAAGGGACTGACGGGTACCGGGGAGTTCACGTTAGATTTTCTCTACGTTTGTGAGTCTGAAATTTTCCATCACGAAAGATCTGAAGAAAGAACAAAGCCGATATAATGAGTGAGTGAACTGGTCCGGTACTGGACGCCCAGCGTCATCCGCACGCCAGTTCCCACCAAACTGCTCTGCGGACTCTCTAAGCCCCACCAAAGCCGCGGGAGCGAATGCGGGCACACGCACGTGCCGGCGGCGGGCAAGGACGCTCGGGGCCTGGGCCACCGGGAATCAGTCTGCGGGGGGCAGAGCCCACCCTGAGGAGCACAGCTCCCCAGCGGGGGCGGGGCGGGGGGCCTCCTGACCTCAGCCTCGCAAGCGCGACACCAAAACATTCGCCACGAGAGGAAAAGCGGGTAGAGCCACGTGCGTTTACGTTTAAAACCTTTCTTCGGTTGCCACTCTAGGGAGCCTTAAGGAAAAGCTACAATGCAACACATGGCCCAAAAGGTTTACCGTCGAGACCACGTGATCTGGAATATCTGGAAGACCGTGAATCAGCGAAGACGCCAGGCAGCCCAGGGGACAGATGGCGTGGCTTTCGCAGGCACCTTACAACGCAGGACATTTGAACGGCCGACGAAGGGGCAGCCCTGCGTCCGGTGTACCCATGGGCCCTAATTCACTCCTGGTTTCCTGCTTGTCAGCCGTGGCCAGCAGAAAGGCCAACGCACACCACGAAGAGGCGTGAACTTGGCCACGCAACGGTGGGGACTGACCTCCGGGATAACGGGGGGCAGGCAGGCACGAAAGCATGCACCCGCGCTTCCTCTTCCCCTGCCTTCACTGTCCAAGCAGACACCCCACGTGGGGCCGGGGAGCAGGCCCACGGCGGCCCAGAGCTGGGGTCAGAGCCAGGGCTGGAGGAAGGCACCCCGTGGACGGCAGTCCAGTGTGGGGTGTCAGCCCACACGCGTGGGGTCGGTGCCCACTTCAAGAGCCACCAGCACAAGCCTGGGAGGGGGGACATAGGCACATAGCCTCCAGGTACCTCCCAATGACATCCTTGTCAATTACAAAGGGAAAAGTCGCTTCCCAGGGGAGATGCTGCAGACACCACCATAACCGAGTGATCAAAGAAACATCACCAGTAATGTGACACATGGACCGCTGAGAGCCACCTGACAGGACGGAAGGAGAAGAAAGTGAGCACATGGCATTCCTGCTGGGACTTTCCTGCCAAAGATGCCAACGGGGATCCCATCCTGAGGAAACGCTGGGGCTTCTACAAGGTACCCGATCTGCGACCTTCCAAGGTGTCAGGGTCACGAAGGCCAGGGAGAGGCTGAGGAATGTTCTGGACAGGAGGAGGAGGCTAAGGCAACATGAACGCGACTCAGTGCGCTGTGTGGTCCCAGACTGTGTCCTACGGCTTTCGTGACTACGGGATCAGCTGGCACACGTGCCTGACGGGGCTGAGGGTCAGAGGTAGCGACACGTCCGTGTTACGCTCCTGACTTTGACGGCCATGCTGGGGTCTGGTTGGAGCGTGTCCTCGTGTCGTGGGAGTGACGGAGCATAATGCAGGCAACTTATTCTCAATGCTTCAGGAACAGACTTTCCGTGTGCTAAAACTTGCAACTTTTATGTAAATTTGGGACTGTTTCAAAAATTTTTTTAAAAAGAATGTGTACAGTTTTCCATTTACGTGACGCTTCAAAGCAGGTGAAGCAAGTCTCTTGTTTCGAGGTGCGTTCGCGGCCGTAAAACCAAGGATAAGCAAGGAGATGAGAGTCTCGGGGGTGGCCTACGGTGACGGGGCACACCTGCATGCAGCAAGGGTGCTGACAAGGCTCTCTACGGACGGGGGTGGTGGCTACTGCTGTTCCCTGTGTACCCAGCCGTCCCGCTGCACACGGACTTCAGAGACCACCTGTGGCGCAGCACAGGTTCTGGATGGCTTCCCTTGAACTGTGGGCGCCAGAGCAGCGCCCTGCCCCGCCCCAAGTGCAGTCTGGCTCATGGCAGACACCCAAGGAATGTTCGCTAGTCACATGAATGCGAGCAGATAAAAGGAGTATTAATTTCGGGGAAACAATAATGAAGGCCTATCCACTTCCCAGAACGGGGAGGGGGGTACCCGTTACGAACCAGACCAGGACTGCGTCGGAATCGCGGGCAGCGCCCTTCCTCTCACCTGCCGGGACCCTGGGTCCTCACCAGCTGCCTCGTCCTTGAGTTTCCCTCAACACTTTCCTAAGTGCCTGAGCCCGGGGCTCCCTGAAACTGACGCCGGCCGCTGCTCCCCCTGCGGGACTTCACCGGGAAGGCGCTGATCCGTGCCTGGGGGGCGCGGGGCGCGGGGCGCAGCCGAAGCCCCGACCCCAGCCCGGGCTCCGGGCGCAGAAGCCCCTGGGCGGCGGCCCCTCACGGCAGCTCCTGGGCGGCTGCGCCGGTGGCCGGTCGCCGCGGCCCTCGGGGGCAGCCGCTGGCGCGGCTCGGGGCAAGCGGCTCCATGGCAACGGACAGCTCCGTCGCGAGGGAGGTCCCCGCGCAGGCGCCGTGTGGCCGTGGGGCCCTGGGGCGCTGGGGCCGAGCGCGCGCCGCGTGCGCCCCGGAGCGCGAGAGGCCGAGGGCGTCGCGCAGGAGCCCCGCGCTGCTCGGCGGCCGGACGCGGCGCCCCCGGTTCGGCCCAAACCTGTCGAAGTTCGGATTCGCACTCCCTGCTTCTCGTTCTGAGAGCGGCGACGGGGCTCACCCCGGCGACCGAGCTCCCCCGCGCCTTCTCCGTCCCCCGCACCCTGCTCCTCTCTCATTAGGCGACCTGCCCGGCCTTGTGGGGGGCGGGGTGCCGCGCACGCGGGGTGTGAGCAAGGGCCCCTCTCGCCTGCCCACCGCGCGGGGACCTGGGCGCACGAGCGATCAGCGAATCCCCTGCTTTTGCGGCGCCCGGCGCCTTTCCGCACCCCACCGGCGTGTGACTTGCAAGGTGGCTGGCCCTGCCGGCCACTCTCTGGCTTTGACCAGCGGCTGTAGGTAACACAGTGAGGCTCGGAAAGTCCTTTCCTTTATCCCGGGATGGTCGCCATCGGAGCCATCAAGGCGCACACGAAGCGCCTCACCTGTGACAACTGCGGAAGTGAGCCAGGTGGCACCGTGTCACTCTGCCCTCCTCTCCCTTTAGTGGCTCCCAGAATCCTGCACTTGGGGAACAGCGCCGTCACCCCAGTCGCCCATGACAGTTTTCCCGAGAGACGTTATACTTCTCCTCCCCCTCCCCACCCAGTTATGGGGCTCCTTTCCCACCGGCTTTGCTTCTCGGGGCCTTGGCTCATGGGTGCTGACCGTACTTTCTGCTGAGAAGTGCGGGGCAGCAGAAAGCTGCGGGCAGCCCAGTGCCCTCCAGTAGGAACTGGCTGAGGGAGCCGAGGTCGCCCGCAGCAGAGCACAGCTGTGAAACGCGGGAGCACCGTGGCGGGAGCGCGGTGCCGCGTCCTGCCTGAGGGCGAGCACGGGGCAGGGCGGTGCTTGCAGCGTCTCACCTGAGGACGGACGGCGCAGTGAGAACGTGCGTGCTGCGTGAGTGGCTCTCTCACATTAAGAGGTGACATAAGTCCCGCCCAGGGCAGGGGCCGGGACTAGCGTCTCATGTACTTGTACACCTGGCTGTGGAGCCGTGTGATTATAAAACCAAACATAAGTCAAAATAGAAAGAAATAACTCCTAAAAATTGGAAACTAAATGAAATCAATGAACCTAACTGTATGTCAGGTGGGCGGCTTTTCGTTTAATTTAAATTAAATGCCTGAACAAATATTCGTTCACCAGTGTTTACAGTATCATTGTTTACAACAGCCAAAAGGTGGAAACAACACAAACGTCCATTAGTAGATGAAAAGATAAACAAAATGTGTGACATATACACACCGGGGGGTATTACTCAGCCCCAAAAGGGAATGGAATTCTGACACACGTCACAGCGTGGACGAACTTCGAAGACACCATGTGCTAAGTGGCATAAGCCAGACATAAAAGGACACATATTGTTTGATTTCACCTGTATCAGGTGGAGTAGTCAAATCACAGAGGCGGAAAGGAGAAGGCCGGGTGCCGGGAGCTGGGAGAGGCGGCGAACTGAGGAGTTAATGTTTCGTGGGGACAGTTTCGATCTGGGAAGATGAGAAAGTTCTGGAGGCGATGCTGGCGACGGTGGCCCGATGCTGTGAATGTACTTAATAGTGCCGGACTACTCACCTGGAAAAGTTAAAGCGGCCAATTCTATGTATGTATCACCACAAAAAATTCCACGTTAGCAAAATTTAAAATGTGGCAATGGCTGCATTTCAAGAGTTCAGTAGCCCCAGGTGGCTGGTGGCCGCCCTGCTCAGATATAAGTGCCATCATCCTCTGAAAACATCCACACACCCAGGAGCCACGAGCGCTCTTTGTAGCCAGACTGTTGTCCCTACACTCCATTTCCCGCTAGAAGAAACCACAGCTTCTTGGGAAAAAGATTTCAGATCTGAGGCAGAAAACACGAGATGATCCTGGTGCATCTTATCCACAGAGGCGAGGAAATTATCAAAGCCGGCAGCATGACGTCAAGGGACTCGTTAGCCGATAAGAGGGGCTCCCACTGGTGAAAAGAGGACAATTGGAAACGCAGCTGTCCCCGGCCAGACACGGCCACCTACTGTCAGACACACGGCCCTGGTCAGAAAAAGTGTCCCCCGGCCAGACACAGCCTCCTACTGTC